>NW_027596861.1:0-142494 GCF_964194155.1 Cetorhinus maximus
GTACATTAGACACTGTCTCCCAGTGAGAGTCAGTTCATTAGACACTGTCTCCCAGTGAGAGTCAGTACATTAGGGCACTGTCTCCCAGTGAGATTCAGTACATTAGGGCACTGTCTCCCAGTGAGAGTCAGTACATTAGACACTGTCTCGCAGTGAGAGTCATTACATTAGGGCACTGTGTGCCAGTGAGATGCAGTACATTAGTGCTCTGTCTCCCAGTGAGATTCAGTACATTAGACACTGTCTCCCAGTGAGAGTCAGTACATTAGGGCACTGTCTCCCAGTGAGAGTCAGTACATTTGGGCAGTGTCTCCCAGTGAGATTCAGTACATTAGACACTGTCTCCCAGTGAGAGTCAGTGAATTAGGACACTGTTCCCCAGTGAGATTCAGTACATTAAGACACTGTCTCCCAGTGAGATTCAGTACATTAGGGCACTGTTTCCCAGTGAGATTCAGTACATTAGGGCACTGTCTCCCAGTGAGATTCAGTACATTAGGGCACTGTCTCCCAGTGAGAGTCAGTACATTAGGACACTGTCTCCCAGTGAGAGTCAGTACATTAGGGCACTGTCTCCCAGTGCGATTCAGTACATTAGACACTGTCTCCCAGTGAGAGTCAGTACATTAGGACACTGTCTCCTAGTGAGAGTCAGTACATTAGGACACTGTCTCCCAGTGAGAGTCAGTACATTAGGACACTGTCTCCCAGTGAGAGTCAGTACATTAGGACACTGTCTCCCAGTGAGAGTCAGTACATTAGGACACTGTCTCCCAGTGAGATTCAGTACATTAGACACTGTCTCCCTGTGAGAGTCAGTACATTAGGGCACTGTCTCCCAGTGAGAGTCAGTACATTAGACACTGTCTCCCAGTGAGAGTCAGTACATTAGGGCACTGTCTCCCAGTGAGAGTCAGTACATTAGACACTGTCTGCCAGTGAGAGTCAGTACATTAGACACTGTCTCCCACTGAGAATCAGTACATTAGGGCACTGTCTCCCAGTGAGAGTCAGTACATTAGACACTGTCTCCCAGTGAGATTCTGTACATTAGGGCACTGTCTCCCACTGAGATTCAGTACATAAGACACTGTCTCCCAGTGAGAGTCAGTACATTAGGACACTGTCTCCCAGTGTGATTCAGTACATTAGACACTGTCTCCCAGTGAGAGTCAGTACATTAGGACACTGTCTCCCAGTGAGAGTCAGTACATTAGACACTGTCTCCCAGTTAGATTCAGTTCATTTGGGCACTGTCTCCCAGTGAGAGACAGTACATTAGGACACTGTCTCCCAGTCAGAGTAAGTACATTAGGACACTGTCTCCCAGTGAGAGTCTGTATATTAGGACACTATCTTCCAGTGAGATTCAGTACATTAGACACTGTCTCCCAGTGAGAGTCAGTACATTAGGACACTGTCTCCCAGTGAGATTCAGTACATTAGGACACTGTCTCCCAGTGAGATTGAGTACATTAGGGCACTCTCTCCCAGTGAGAGTCAGTACATTAGGGCACTGTCTCCCAGTGAGATTCAGTACATTTGGACACTGTCTCCCAGTGAGATTCAGTACATTAGGGCACTGTCTCCCAGTGTGAGTCAGTACATTAGGGCACTGTCTCCCAGTGAGAGTAGGTACATTAGGGCACTATCTCCCAGTGAGATTCAGTACATTAGGACACTGTCTCCCAGTGAGATTCAGTACATTCGACACTGTCTCCCAGTGAGAGTCAGTATATTAGGACTCTTTCTCCCAATGAGAGTCAGTACATTTGGGCACTGTCTCCCAGTGAGATTCAGTACATTAGGGCACTGTCTCCCAGTGAGAGTCAGTACATTAGGACACTGTCTCCCAGTGAGATTCAGTACATTAGGACACTGTCTCCCAGTGAGATTGAGTACATTAGGGCACTGTCTCCCAGTGAGAGTCAGTACATTAGGGCCCTGTCTCCCAGTGAGATTCAGTACATTAGGACACTGTCTCCCAGTGAGATTCAGTACATTAGGGCACTGTCTCCCAGTGAGAGTCAGTACATTAGGGCACTGTCTCCCAGTGAGAGTCAGTACATTAGGGCACTATCTCCCAGTGAGATTCAGTACATTAGGACACTGTCTCCCAGTGAGATTCAGTACATCTGACACTGTCTCCCAGTGAGAGTCAGTATATTAGGACTCTTTCTCCCAATGAGAGTCAGTACATTTGGGCACTGTCTCCCAGTGAGATTCAGTACATTTGGGCACTGTCTCCCAGTGAGTCAGAACATTTGGACACTGTCTCCCTATGAGTCAGTACATTAGGACACTGTCTCCCAGTGATTCAGTACATTAGTACACTGCCTCCCAGTGAGATTCAGTACATTAGGGCACTGTCTCCCAGTGAGAGTCAGTACATTAGGGCACTGTCTCCCAGTGAGAGTCAGTACATTTGGGCACTGTCTCCCAGTGAGAGTCTGTACATCAGGGCACTGTCTCTCAGTGAGATTCAGTACATTAGGACACTGTCTCCCAGTGAGTTTCAGTACATTAGACACTGTCTCCAAGTGAGAGTCAGTATATTAGGACACTGTCTCCCAGTGAGAGTCAGTACATTATGGCACTGTCTGCCAGTGAGATTCAGTACATTAGGGCACTGTCTCCCAGTGAGTCAGTACATTAGGACACTGTTTCCCAGTGTGTCAGTACATTAGGACACTGTTTCCCAGTGAGTCAGTACATTAGGACACTGTCTCCCAGTGAGATTCAGTACATTAGGGCACTGTCTCCCAATGAAAGTCAGTACATTAGGACACTGTCTCCCAGTCAGAGTCAGTACATTAGGACACTGTCTCCCTGTGAGAGTCAGTACATTAGGGCTCTGTCTCTCAGTGAGAGTCAGTACATTTGGGCACTGTCTCCCAGTGAGATTCAGTATATTAGGACACTGTCTCCCAGTGAGATTCAGTACATTAGGACATTGTCTCCCAGTGAGATTCAGTACATTACACACTGTCTCCCCGTGAGAGTCAGTAGATTAGGGCACTGTCTCCCAGTGAGAGCCAGTACATTAGACACTGTCGCCCAGGGAGAGTCATTACATTAGGGCACTGTCTCCCAGTGAGATTCAGTACATAAGACACTGTCTCCCAGTGAGAGTCAGTACATTAGGGCACTGTCTCCCAGTGAGAGTCAGTACATTAGGGCACTGTCTCCCAGTGAGAGTCAGTACAATAGACACTGTCTCCCAGTGAGAGTCAGTACATTAGACACTTTCTCCCAGTGAGAGTCATTACATTAGGGCACTGTCTCCCAGTGAGATGCAGTACATTAGTGCTCTGTCTCCCAGTGAGATTCAGTACATTAGACACTGTCTCCCAGTGAGAGTCAGTACATTAGGACACTGTCTCCCATTGAGAGTCAGTACATTAGGGCACTGTCTCCCAGTGAGATTCAGTACATTAGACACTGTCTCCCAGAGAGAGTCAGTGCATTAGGACACTGTCTCCCAGTGAGATGCAGTACATTAGTGCTCTGTCTCCCAGTGAGATTCAGTACATTAGACACTGTCTCCCAGTGACAGTCATTACACTAGGACACTGTCTCCCAGTGAGAGTCAGTACATTAGGGCACTGTCTCCCAGTGAGATTCAGTACATTAGACACTTTCTCCCGGAGAGAATCAGCGCATTGGGACACTGTCTCCCAGTGAGATTCAGTACATTAGGACACTGTCTGCCAGTGAGATTCAGTACATTAGGGCACTGTCTCCCAGTGAGATTCAGTACATTAGGACACTGTCTCCCAGTGAGAGTCAGTACATTAGGACACTGTCTCCCAGTGAGATTCAGTACATTAGACACTGTCTCTCAGTGAAAGTCAGTACATTAGAACACTGTCTCCCAGTGAGAGTCAGTACATTAGACACTGTCTCCCAGTGAGAGTCAGTACATTAGGGCACTGTCTCCCAGTGATAGTCAGTATATTAGACACTGTCTCCCAGTGAGAGTCAGTACATTAGGGCACTGTCTCCCAGTGAGAGTCAGTACATTAGGGCACTGTCTCCCAGTGAGATTCACTACATTAGACACTGTCTCCCAGTGAGAGTCAGCACATTAGGCACTGTCTCCCAGTGAGTCAGTACATTAGGACACTGTCTCCCAGTGAGAGTCAGTACATTAGGACACTGTCTCCCAGTGAGAGCCAGTACATTAGGACACTGTCTCCCAGTGAGAGTCAGTACATTAGGGCTCTGTCTCCCAGTGAGAGTCAGTACATTAGGACACTGTCTCCCAGTGAGAGTCAGTACATTAGACACTGTCTCCCAGTGAGACAGTACATTAGGACACTGTCTCCCAGTGAGAGTCAGTACATTAGACACTGTTTCCCAGTGAGTGTCAGTACATTAGGGCACTGTCTCCCAGTGAGTGTCAGTACATTAGGGCACTGTTCCCCAGTGAGAGTCAGTACATTAGGGCGCTGTCTCCCAGTGTGATTCAGTACATTAGACACTGTCTCCCAGTGAGATTCAGTACATTAGACACTGTCTCCCAGTGAGTTTCAGTACATTAGACACTGTCTCCCAGTGAGAATCAGTACATTAGGGCACTGTCTCCCAGTGAGAGTCAGTACATTAGGGCACTGTCTCCCAGTGAGAGTCTGTACTTTTCGGCACTGTCTCCCAGTGAGATTCAGTGCATTCGGGCACTGTCTCCCAGTGAGATTCAGTACATTAGACACTGTCTCCCAATGAGAGTCTGTATATTAGGACACTGTCTCCCAGTGAGAGTCAGTACATTCGGACACTGTCTCCCAGTGAGATTCAGTACATTAGACACTGTCTCCCAGTGAGAGTCAGTACATTAGGCACTGTCTCCCAGTGAGATTCAGTACATTAGACACTGTCTCCCAGTGAGATTCAGTACATCAGGACACTGTCTCCCAGTGAGATTCAGTACATTAGACACTGTCTCCCAGTGAGATTCAGTTCATTAGGACACTGTCTCCCAGTGAGAGTCAGTACATTAGACACTGTCTCCCAGTGATATTCAGTACATTAGACACTGTCTCCTAGTGAGATTCAGTACATTAGACACTGTCTCCCAGAGAGATTCAGTCCATTAGGACACTGTCTCCCAGTTAGATTCAGTACATTAGACACTGTCTCCCAGTGACAGTCAGTACATTAGCTCACTGTCTCCCAGTGAGATTCAGTACATTTGGGCACAGTCTCCCAGCGAGATTCAGTACATTAGGGCACAGTCTTCCAGTGAGATTCAGTACATTAGGACACTGTCTCCCAGTGAGATTCAGTACATTAGGGCACTGTCTGCCAGTGAGAGCCAGTATATTCACAGAATCACAGGATCTCACAGTGCAGAAGAGGCCCTTCAGCCCATCGAGTCTGCACCGACACGTGAGAAACACCTGACCTACCTACCTAATCCCATTTACCAGCACTTGGCCCATAGCCTTGAATGCTATGACGTGCCAAGTGCTCATCCAGGTACTTTTTAAAGGATGAGAGGCAACTCGCCTCCTCCACCCTCATTAGGACACTGCCTCTCAGTGAGAGTCAGTAGATTTGGAACCTGTCTCCTAATTCAGTTAAGAGAGTGTCTTTAGTTATGCTGCAAAGACAGTAACTCTACTGTTATTCAGATCTCTCAGTGGCTCTGCAGCAATAGGACTGAAGACTTGTGCTCCAGAACTTGCCGCGCCCCTAGCCATGCTGTTCCAGTACAGCTACAACACTGACATCTACCCGGCTATGTGGAAAATTGCCCAGGTATGTCCTGTACACAAAAAGCAGGATGAATCCAACCCGGCCAATTACCGCCCCATCAGTCTACTTTCAATCATCAGTAAAGTGATTGAAGGGATGGTCAATTCTGCTGTCAAGTGATACTTACTCAGTAATAACCTGCTCACTGATGCCCAGTTTGAATTCCACACGGGTCACTCAACTCCTGACCTCATTTCAGCCTTGGTTCAAACATGGACAGAAGAGCTGAACTCCCAAGGTGAGGTGAGAGTGACTGCCCTTGACATCAAGGCCGTATTTGACCGAGTGTGGCATCAAGGAGCCCGAGCAAAACTGGAGCCAATGGGAATCGGGGGAAAACTCTCTGCTGGTTGGAGTCATACTGAGCACAAAGGAAGATGGTTGTGGTTGTTGGAGGTCAGTCATCTCAGCTCCAGAACATCACTGCAGGAGTTCCTCAGGATAGTGTCCTCGGCCCAACCATCTTCAGCAGCTTCATCAATGACCTTCCTTCCATCATAAGGTCAGAAGTGGGGATGTTCGCTGATGATTGCACAATGTTCTGCGCCATTCATGACTCCTCAGATACTGAAGCAGTCCATGTCCAAATGCAGCAAGACCTGGACAATATCCAGGCTTGGACTGACAAGTGGCAAGTAACATTTGCATCACACAAGTGTCAGGCAATGACCATCTTCAACAAGAGAGAATCTAACCATCGCCCCTTGATGTTCAATGGAATTACCATCACTGAATCCCCCACTATCAACATCCTGGGGGTTATCATTGACCAGAAACTGAACTGGACTAGCCATATAAATACTGTGGCTACAAGAGCAGGTCAGAGGCTAGGAATCCTGCGGTGAGTAACTCACCTCCTGACCCTCCCCAAAGCCTGTCCACCATCTACAAGGCACAAGTCATGAATGTGATGGAACCCTCCCCAATTGCCTGGATGAGTGCAGCTCCCACAACACTCAAGAAGCTTGACACCATCCAGGACAAAGCAGCCCCGCTTGATTGGCACCCCATCCACAAACATTCACTCCCTCCACCAGCGATGCACAGTAGCAGCAGTGTGTGTACCATCTACAAGATGCACTGCAGGAACTCACCAAGGCTCCTTCAACAGCAGCTTCCAAACCCACGACCACTTCCATCTAGAAGGACAAGGGCAGCAGACGCATGGGAACACCACCACCTGCAAGTTCCCTTCCAAGTTACTCACCATCCTGACTTGGAAATATATCACCATTCATTCACTGTCGCTGGGTCAAAATCCTGGAACTCCCTCCCTAACAGCACTGTGGGTGTACCTACACCACATGGACTGCAGCGGTTCAAGAAGGCAGCTCACCACCACCTTCTCAAGGGCAACTAGGGATGGGCAATAAATGCTGTCCCAGCCAGCGAAGCCCACATCTCATTAACAAATAGATGAGAAAGAGTCACCCCATGACTCTACAGCAATGCAGCTTTGTCAGCAACTCTGCAGTAATGCAGCTCTCTGTGACTGCAATAATGTAGCTCCCTCAGCATCAGTGCATCAATGATGTTGTTCTCAGCTACTGCAGTATTGCAGCTCTCTCAATGACTGCAGCAATGCTGCTCTGTTATTGACTGCAGTAATGCAGCTTTCTCAGTAACTCTGCAGTAATGCAGCTCGCCAGTGACTCTGCAGTACTGCAACTCTGAAGAAGGGTCATATGGACTCGAAATGTTAACTCTGTTTCTCTCTCCACACCTGTCTGCTGAGTTTTTCCAGCATTTTCTGTTTTTGCTGCAGTAATGCAGCTCTCTATGACTCTGCAGCCATGCAGTGCTCTCAATAATTGCAGTAATGCAACTCTGACTTTTCGGTAATGCAGCTCACTCAGTGACACTGCAGTAATGCTGTTATTCGCAGTGACTGCATTAGTGCAGCTCTCTCATTGATCCTGCAGTAATGTTGCTATTCCTAGTGATGGAAATAATGCAGCTCTGTGATTCTGCAGTAATGCAGCTCTCTCAGTGACTTCATTAATGCAGTTATTCTCGGTGACTACGGCAATGCAGTGAACCCAGTGACATTACAGTAATGTTGTTATTTACAGTTACTACAGTGATATTGTTGCTCTCAGTGATGGTGTTTTTGCTGTGTAGGATTATGTGGATGGGAAACTGTTGATCATTGGTGAAAATGTCGATTGTGAAGGCAGGGGGTCTCGGAGCTGCCTGATGTCCATCACTGTTATCGTTTATAAAACCATCGTCAAACTGCGGCGAACAGGTACAGGGGGGGCTCGGTGGGCCGGGGAGCTGGGAGGCACAGGCCGGGAGCTATTGTCCAGTAACTGACCAGATGGAAGACTGGGGGCTTGTGGGGCTGAGGGATTTGGGGAAATGGGGAGTGGGAGCTGACTATGAGGGGGTGGGGGGATTACTTGGGGTTGGGGGCAGGGTTGGAAGATTGGAAGATTGGGGGAGGGAGGATTGAGGGTGAGGGGAGTGAGAGATGGAGAACTCAGATAGGGGCCTGGGGAGGGGGAGGTGGGACTGCGGGGGGTAGCGAAGTTGGTGGGACTGGGGGTAGGGAGACTGGGGGCAGGGGGGACTGAGGAAGGGGGGAGGGGCAACTGGGGGAGGGGAGGAGGGACTGAGAGATAGAGGACTGGGGTATTGGGAAGAGGGTCTGGGGGTGTGGGAACTGGGGTAAGAGTGATTGGGGGAGGTGGGCTGGGTGAGGAATTTGGGACTGGGAGGGGTGAGGATGGTCTGAGGAGCGGAGTTGGGTGAGGGGGATTTGGAGAGGGGTAGGAGGAAATGGGGTGGGGTGACTGATGGAGGCGGACTTGGATAGGGGTGACTGGAGGAGAGGGGACTGCGATAATGAGAGGGGGGTCTTTCGGTGTGGGAACTGGGGTAGGAGGGACTGGCTGAGGGAGGAGGGCTGAGGGTGTGTGAATTTGGAGGAGAGGGTTAATGGGGGAGGGGGAGCAAGGGAAGTGGTGGAAGGGGGACAGGGGGAGGGGGAGATTTGGGGAGGTGAGGACTGTGGGAGGGAGAGATTTGGGGAGGTGAGGACTGTGGGAGGGAGAGATTTGGGGAGGTGAGGACTGTGGGAGGGAGAGATTTGGGGAGGTGAGGACTGTGGGAGGGGGAGATTTGGGGAGGTGAGGACAGTGGGAGGGGGAGATTTGGGGAGGTGAGGACTGTGGGAGGGGGAGATTTGGTGAGGTGAGGACTGTGGGAGGGAGCACTGTAGAACTG
This sequence comes from Cetorhinus maximus, assembly GCF_964194155.1. Lineage (NCBI taxonomy): Eukaryota > Metazoa > Chordata > Chondrichthyes > Lamniformes > Cetorhinidae > Cetorhinus > Cetorhinus maximus. Next base: position 8,986 of record NW_027596861.1, read on the forward strand.
GGGGATACGCAACTTCCGGATGGTCAGTGAGTGCGTGAACCTGGCCCTTTGGTGCTCTGTGTGGGCCTCAGTACCAGTCTGGGTGAGAATTCAGGACTGAGCTGAGGCCAGGGATGGTGTGGTGTCTCACAGCTCTGTTAGGGAGAGTGAAGATCTGCTGAGTGTTTTAGCACAGCCAGTGGAAAATGAGTTATTCAAATCCCAAAGGGAAACTTGAAACAACTGCCACTTGTTTTGCAATTTGTATAAATTTTGGGATATGTGTCTTGAATTCAGTAGTGATAAGACCACCAAGGCTTATAGCTTTTTATAAAACTAGATTAAACATTTATTAATAAGAGAAATGATTTTAAGCACATACACAGATCTACAAATCACTACTATGATAACTTCTAAATCCCCTAATCAATCTAACTCCCAGTTACACTTTTGTTAAGGCAACAGTGAGACACACAGATTTTAAACAGACCGAGGAAAAGAAACATGATCCCTGAACAATCTAATTCACAGTGAGTTCTCTTCATTCTATCCCTGGAGACAGCAGCTTGAGGGAGAAATGCTGAAGACTTTTCACACTTGTAAGACCTTAAAATGCCTACCCATACACACAGCCTTCACTCCTTTATACATATTTTCCTCTTTGAATGCAAATTCCCATTGTTTCACTATGTCTTTGCACTTTATCTTCCTGATCATAAAACCCTCTCATAGCACTATATTTTACCAGTAATCTTTGGGAAAAATAAATACACTGTTTCTAAACTTCACCTGGCTGGGTAATACATTTCATTCCCTCTTTTTAAAACAATTGAGTCTGCTTATTGAAAAATGCAAATGTTCCTTTGACAGCTAAACTTCCCCGTGTTTACCTAACCTAACTGCTCTTCTTACATCAAAACACCCAGATTAGCTGCTCCTAATTCAATAAGTTACACACACTCACACAGACACACACAGACACACACACACACACACACAGACACACACACACACACAGACACACACACACACACACAGACACACACACACACAGACACACACACACACACAGACACACACACACACAGACACACACACACACACACAGACACACACACAGACACACACACACACACATCCCGCTATTACTCTATTTTACAATAAATTCCAATAACATTATTAGAATCTTCCAGACACTGAGGTTTTTTTTAACATTGTAATGAGGGATGGAACCAGCAGCAAGGATTTTGCACTTGTGTCTGATATTTGTTTTGCTGTGTGTTCTCAGGAGATGTGAGTGTGAATGGTCAAGATATCAGGCTGCCTTTCACCAATACTGACCTGTCTGTATACCGAGCGTCATCCACATTCATCTTGCTACAAACATTTGGAGCTGAACTTTTCTGGGGTTTGGAGTTCAGAGCCGCTTACATCATCCTGCAGCCTGTCTTTGCACACAGAGTGAGTGTTCACAGGATGGGGAATCGATCCACACTGACCACAGGGTCAGTCTCCCCTCCATCCACACTGACCACAGGGTCAGTCTCCCCTCCATCCACACTGACCACAGGGCCAGTCTCCCCTCCATCCACACTGACCACAGGGTCAGTCTCCCCTCCATCCACACTGACCACAGGGTCAGTCTCCCCTCCATCCACACTGACCACAGGGTCAGTCTCCCCTCCATCCACACTGACCACAGGGTCAGTCTCCCCTCCATCCACACTGACCACAGGGTCAGTCTCCCCTCCATCCACACTGACCACAGGGTCAGTCTCCCCTCCATCCACACTGACCACAGGGTCAGTCTCCCCTCCATCCACACTGACCACAGGGTCAGTCTCCCCTCCATCCACACTGACCACAGGGTCAGTCTCCCCTCCATCCACACTGACCACAGGGTCAGTCTCCCCTCGATCCACACTGACCACAGGGTCACAGAATCACAGAATCTCACAGTGCAGAAGAGGCCCTTCGGCCCATCGAGTCTGCACCGACATGTGAGAAATACCTGACCTGCCTACCTAATCCCATTTACCAGTACTTGGCCCATAGCCTTGAATGTTATGATGTGCCAAGTGCTCATCCAGGTACTTTTTAAAGGATGTGAGGCAACCCGCCTCCACCACCCTCCCAGTCACCACCCTCTGGGGAAAAAAGTTTTTCCTCACATCCCCCTAAACCTCCTGCCCCTCACCTTGAATTTATGCCCCCTTGTGACTGACCCTTCAACTAAGGAGAACAGCTGCTCCCTATCCACCCTGTCCATGCCCCTCATAATCTTGTACACCTCGATGAGGTCGCCCCTCAGTCTTCTCTGCTCCATCGAAAACAACCCAAGTCTATCTAACCTCTCTTCATAACTTAAATGTTTCATCCCAGGCAACATCCTGGTGAATCTCCTCTGCACCCCCTCCAGTGCAATCACATCCTTCCTATAATGTGGCGACCAGAACTGCACACAGTACTCCAGCTGTGGCCTCACCAAGGTTCTATACAACTCCAACATGACCTCCCTACTTTTGTAATCTATGTCTCGATTGATAAAGGCAAGTGTCCCATATGCCTTTTTCACCACCCCACTAACATGCCCCTCCACCTTCAGAGATCTATGGACACACACGCCAAGGTCCCTTTGTTCCTCAGAGCTTCCTAGTGTTATGCCGTTCATTGAATACTTCCTTGTCAAATTACTCCTTCCAAAGTGTATCACCTCACACTTTTCAGGGTTAAATTCCATCTGCCACTTATCTGCCCATTTAACCATCCTGTCTATATCTTCCTGTAGCCCAAGACACTCAACCTCACTGTTAACCACCCGGCCAATCTTTGTGTCATCCGCAAACTTACTAATCCTACCCCCCACATAGTCATCTATGTCGTTTATATAAATGACAAATAATAAGGGGGTCAGTCTCTCCTCGATCCCCACTGACCACAGGGTCTGGGGGAAGGAGATAGTGATGGTAAATTTTGGAGGGCTTGACCATGTTTAGATTGGGGTGGGTGGGAATGATGATGCCCTTTCAATTGATCCCAGCAGTTCCCCTCTTCCTAATTCACTCCCTCCCGCCCGCCCCCAAATCCCCTTTTCTTCCCATGTTTTTTCAACCCCCATTGGTTATCCTCAGGTCCGTGCCTGTTACCCCCATTAATTTTCACTGTTGCCCCTGTTATACCCCCCAGTTACACCCCCCTTTGATGTGTCTGCCTTGCCCCAGGTCCGTGGATTATGTGGAACCTATAACTGGGTTCAGAATGATGAATTTGCCACACCCGAAGGTGATGTCGAGAGGAACCCGGCTGCATTTGTTAATAAATTTAAAGTGTCTCTGAGCTGCCCGAACATCGACCCTGAGGCCCTTGAGCCGTGCAGCACCTTCGCTCAGCGCCGACAATTCGCCGAGGACTCCTGTCAGATACTGCGCAGCACCGTGTTCGAGGTAACTGATCGGTGTGTAGTGTGACCGGGTCGCAGCGAAGGGCAGGGGTCACTGCAAAGGGCAGGGGTCACTGCGAAGGGCAGGGGTCACTGCGAAGGGCAGGGGTCACTCTGTGGGACAGAGGTCACTGAAGGGCCAGAGGTCACCGTGAGAAGCAGGGTTCACCATGAGGGGACGATGTCACTCAGAGGGACAGAGGTCACTTTGAGGGGCTGGAGGTCATTGTGAAGGGCAGGGGAGATGGTGGTGCACCGATATTATCACTGGACTGGTATTCCAGAACCCACGGCAACCCGGGTTCAAATCCCACTACCGCAGATGGTGAAATTTGAATTCAAGAGCAACCTGGAATTAAAAGAATTGCCGATTATCTTTATAACCCATCTGGTTCACTAACGCCCTTTAAGGAAGGAAATCTGCCGTCCTTACCTGGTCTGGTCTACATGTGACTCCAGACCAACAGCCATGTGGTTGACTCTTAACCACTCTGAACAAGGGCAATTAGAGATGGGTAATAAATACTGGCCTAACCAGTGGCACCCACATCCCATGAACAGATTAAAAAAAATCACTCTGAGGAGCAGAAGTCACCCTAAGGGCCAGGGGTCACTCTGAAGGCCAGGGGTCACTCTGAGGGGCTAAGGTCATCTGAGGGCAGAAGTCACCATGTGGAGAAGAGGTTACCATGGGGGGCAGAGGTCACCCTGAGAGGCAGGGGTCACCGTGAAGGGCAGAGGTCACTCAGAGTTACAGAGGTCACTTTTAAGAGCCGGAGGTAATTGTGAAGGGCAGGGATCACTCTGAGGAGCAGAGTTCACTGTAAAGAGCCAGAGGTCACCATGAAGGGCAGAGATCACCGTGAAGGGCTGGGATCACTCTGTGAGGGTGGGGTCACTCTGAGGACCAGAGGTCACCCTGAGGGACTGAGGTCACTGTGAAGTGCAGGGGTCAACCTGAGGGGCAGAGGTCACAATGAGAAACACAGGTCATTTGAAGGGCAGGGTTCACCATGAGGGGCAGAGGCCACCATGAAGGGCTGGGGTCACCATGAGGGGAGACGAGTCACTGTGAGAGTCAATGGACACCTGGAGAGGCAGAAGAAGTCAGTCATCTCAGCTCCAGGACATCACTGCAGGAGTTCCTCAGGGTAGTGTCCTCGGCCCAACCATCTTCAGCTGCTTCATCAATGACCTTCCTTCCATCATAAGGTCAGAAGTGGGGATGTTCGCTGATGATTGCACAATGTTCAGCACCATTTGCGACTCCTCAGATACTGAAGCAGCCCATGTCCAAATGCAGCAAGACCTGGACAATATCCAGGCTTGGGCTGACAAGTGGCAAGTAACATTTGCATCACACAAGTGTCAGGCAATGACCATCTCCAACAAGAGAGAATTCAACCATCACCCCTTGATGTTCAATGGCATTACCATCACTGAATATCCCACTATCAACATCCTGGGGGTTACCATTGACCAGAAACTAAACTGGACTAGCCATATAAACACTGTGGCTACAAGAGCAGGTCAGAGGCTAGGAATCCTGCGGTGAGTAACTCACCTCCTGACCCTCCCCAAAGCCTGTCCACCACCTACAAGGCACAAGTCAGGAGTGTGATGGAATACTCTCCACTTGCCTGGATGAGTGCAGCTCCCACAACACTCAAGAAGCTCGACACCGTCCAGGACAAAGCAGCCCGCTTGATTGGCACCACATCCACAAACATTCACGCCCTCCACCAGCGATGCACAGTAGCAGCAGTGTGTGTACCATCTACAAGATGCACTGCAGGAACTCACCAAGGCTCCTTCGACAGCACCTTCCTAACCCCATGACCACTACCACCTAGAAGGACAAGAGCAGCAAATAGATGGGAACACCACCACCTGGAAGTTTCCCTCCAAGTCACTCACCATCCTGACTTGGAAATATATCACCGTTCCTTCACTGTCACTGGGTCAAAATCCTGGAACTCTCTCCCTAACACTGTGGGTGTACCTACACCACATGGACTGCAGTGGTTCAAGAAGGCAGCTCACCACCACCTTCTCAAGAGCAATTAGGGATGGACAATAAATACTGACCCAGTCAGTGACACCCACATCCCGTTAATGAGCATTAAAAAAACCCTGAGGGGCGGGGGCCAACCTGAGGCGTAGAGGTTACCCTTGGGTGGGGGCAGAGGTCACCATGGGGGACCAGTGTCACCTTGAGGGGCAGACATCACTCTGGGGAGCAGAGGTACCGTGAAGTGCCAGGGGTCACCATGAGGGGCAGATACCACCCTGAGGGGCCAAGGTCACCATGAGGGGCAGAGGTTACCATAGTGACAGGGGTCACCATGAAGGGCAGATGTCGCTCTGAAAAGAAGTAATCACTGTGAGGGACAGGGGTCATCTTAAAGGGCTCTGGTCACATTGAGAGACAGGGACCACTGTGAAGGAGAGTTCACTCTGAAGATAAGGGATCACTCTGAGGGACAGAGGTTATGTGAGGGGCAAAGGTCACTCTGAGAGTCAGGTGGTCACCCTGAGGGTCAGGGGTTACTGGGATGTTCAAGAGTCAATCTGAGGCCAAGGGCAACCAATGCACCTGGGCAATGTGTAAGTATTTGTGTGTGGGTGAAGTTCGGTGGTGGAACTGGCCCTTTCCGGCTCTGAATCCCCTCAGGTCCAACTCAGACCCCTCAGAATCCTTCACCTCCATTTTTTGTAACCTTGTTGAATATTCAGATGCTGGTGATCATTCAGAAAAAAACATAATCTCTCTCTCCCCCATTCCTCTCATTCTCCTGTCTCCCAATGTTTCTTTCTCTCTCTCTCTCCTCTTCTCTCTCTTTTTCTTCCCCTCTCTTGACCCCTTCTCGCCCCGCTCCCCCTTCTCTCCTCCATCTCTCTCCCTGACCTCCCCCATCCTCACTTTCTCCCTTCTCCCAACCCCCTCCCTCCACTCTCAATATCTCCTCCTCTCTCTCTCCCCGTTCTCTCTCCCCTCCTCTCCCTGTCCTCTCTCTCCCTCCACTCTCTCTCCTCCCATCCCTCTTCCCCATCTCTCTCTCTACCTTCTCTCTTGCCCTTTCCCCTCTTTCTCTCCCACTCCTCTCTCTCTCTCTACTCCTCTCTTTCTCTTGCCCTTTCCCTCTGTCCTGCTCCCCCCTCTCTCCCCCCCCACTCTCTTCCCCTGACTTGTCTCCCAACTCGCTCTCCCCCTCTCTCTTCCCCCCTTTCTCTCTCCTCTCTCTCTCCCTTCTCTTTCTTTCCCTTCTCTCTCTCTCTCCCCTCTGCCTCTCTCTCTCCCCTTTGCCTCTCTCTCTCCCCCCATCTCCCTCCCCCTGCTCTGTCTCCCCCACTCGCTGTCTCTCTCCCTCTTTTGCTCTCTATCCCCATTTCGCTCTCTTTCTCCCCCTTTCACCCTCTCTCCCTTTCTCTCTCTCCCCCTTTCTCTTTCTCTCCTCTTTCATCAACTCTAACCGTTTCGCTTTCTCTCTCCCCCTTTGTCTCTCCCCCCACCTTTGTCTCTCTCTCCCCTCCCCTCTCTCTCTCCCCCCATCTCTCTCTCCCCCCATCTCTCTCTCCCCCCATCTCTCTCTCCCCCCATCTCTCTCTCCCCCATCTCTCTCTCTCCCCTCCCCTCTCTCTCCCCTCCCCTCTCTCTCTCCCCCCATCTCTCTCTCCCCCCATCTCTCTCTCCCCCCATCTCTCTCTCCCCCCATCTCTCTCTCCCCCCATCTCTCTCTCCCCCCATCTCTCTCTCTCCCCTCCCCTCTCTCTCTCCCCTCCCCTCTCTCCCCAGCCCTGTCATGATCTGGTGGAGCTCGAGCCGTTCTATAGCCTCTGCCTGTCTGATGTCTGTGGGTGTGCGGGCAGCACGGAGTGTCTGTGTGGCAGTGTTGCTGCGTATGCCCGTGTGTGTGCCCAGGAGGGTTTGCTGTTAGAATGGAGAAAAAACAACTTCTGCTGTAAGTAGCAACGTGACTCGGAGTGCGGGAATCAGATTTTTGTGATTTTTATGTTGTATGAGGGCATTGTCCCTTTAAGAGGTATCTGGTTGCCTGCCCAACCATTGATAATGTGACTCTTGTGTCTGGCCTGTGACAAGCTCTCAGGCAGTGGGCAGTGTTGGCCAGAGGCTGTGTGTCTGTTTTTGGGGATTGGTTGTGTTTTTATGATCATGGGTCTCCGCGCTGTCCCTCTGCTGTAGTAACTTTGTGACCTCGTCTTCTCTCTCTCTGATTGGTCGATTGTATAATTAGAGATTAGACAAGCATGTAGCAAAGGCAGTATGTTTTTAATTGGGAGGTTTAACTTTTATCTGAATTGGGATAAACAGACGAGCTCTTGGCAGAAGGTAGTGAATTCTGTGCGTCTGGGATAACTTTTCCCAACAATATTACCTCCAGCCAACAAGAGGATAGGGCACATTTGATTTAGTGATGAGTGAGATTTCATTAACAGCCTTTGCACGAGTATTTAGCGAATAGCGATCATAATACACTGGAGTTAGGTGGAGTGTTTAAAAGGAAGAAATGTAAAACTGTGACATTTCCAGATTGAGGAAAGACTGACTTCAATGGGCTGAGGCAGAGACTGTCGACAGTAAACTGGGCAAATCTGTTAAAGGACAGAAGACCAGTGAGAGGTGTTCCAAAAATAATTTAATCTGATTCACAACCAGTTTAAATCCCTAAGAGGCAAGAACTCTGTCTGCCAGAAAAGAAACAATGAAAGAGAACACAGGAAAGAGAAATGAAAGCACACACACACACACACGCACGCATACACGCGCACACACGCACGCACACGTACACACGCGCACACACACACACACACGCACACACACACGCGTACACACACATACACACACACACGCACACACGTGCACACACACACATACACACACATACACACACACACACACGCGTACACACACACACATACGCACACATACATACACACACACGCGTACACACACACACGCACACATACATACACACACACGCGTACACACACACACGCACACATACACACACATGCACGTACACAAATCCTGGTGATTGGGAAAGATACAAAGAACAGTAAAAAGGTAACAAAACAGAGAGTAAAAACTGCAAAGAGAGAGAATGAAAAGAAACTTGCAAGAGACATCAAATCAATACAATTTATTACATAATGGAAATCGAGTGATCAGGAGCATTGTGGGTGCTTCATAACTGACAACAGTGATATCGTTAATGCAAATAAGCAAATAACAGACATGTTAAATAATTATTCGTTTCAGTATTTACAGTAGAGGAAGGAATCGAAATCCCAGACATCCCAAGGAAACTAACACTGAATCATGGGCTGATGTAAACAAATTAACATTAATGAAGCAAATAATGGCACTAAAGAGTGACTAATCCCCAGGAACAGACGGTTCTAATGGAAGTCGGTGAGGACATTGTAGGTGACAGATCGATAACCTTCCAAAATACCCTCAATTCAGGAACTGTTCCTTTAGATTAGTTCCACCACTATTTAAGAAACGTGAGAGCGAGAAAGCAGGGAATTTTAGACCAGTTAGTCTAATGTCTGTCAGGAAATTTCTGGAGTCTATAATTAAAGGGTGACCGAACACCTCAAAAATGTTCAGCTCATCAGAGAGAGCCAGCATGGATTTAGAAACATAGAAACTAGGAGCAGGAGTAGGCCATTCGGCCCTTCGAGCCTGCTCCGCCATTCAATATGATCATGGCTGATCCTCTATCACAGCGCCATATTCCTGCTTTCTCTCCAAACTCCTTGATGTCTTTAGATCTAGAAATCTATCTATTTCCTTCTTAAATATATTCAGTGACTTGGCCTCCACAGCTTCTGTGGTAGAGAATTCCACAGGTTCACCACCCTCTGAGTGAAGAGGTTTCTCCTCATCTCAGTCCTAAATGGCCCACCCCGTATCCTGAGACTGTGACCCCTTGTTCTAGACCCCCCCAGCCAGAGGAAACATCACCCCTGCATCCAGTCTGTCCATCCCTGTCAGAGTTTTATACATTTCAATGAGATCTCCTCTCATTCTTCTAAACTCCAGTGAATACAGGGTCTAGTCGGCCCAATCTCTCCTCATATGACAATCCTGCCATCCCAGGAATCAGTCTGGTGAACATTCACTGCACTCCCTCTATAGCAAGTATATCCTTTCTTAGGTAAGGAGACCAAAACTACACACAATACTCCAGGTGTGGTCTCACCAAGGCCCTGTACAGCTGCAGTAAGACATCCTCGCTCCTGTACTCAAGTCCTCTCACAATGAAGGCCAACATACCATTTGCCTCCTAAACTGTTTGCTGCACCTGCATGCTTGCTTTCAGTGATTGGTGTACAAGGACACCCAGGTCCCTTTGTACATCCACATTTCCCAATCTATCACCATTTAAATAATACTCTGCCATTCTGTTTTTCACACTGAAGTCACATTTATCCACGTTATTCTGCATCTGCCATGTGTTTGCCCTGAAGCCTCCTTGCATCCTCCTCACAACCCCGCCCAGTTTTGTGTTGTCAGTAAACTTGGAAATATTATATTTGGTTCCCTCATCCAAATCATTGATATATATTGTGAATAGCTGCGGCCCGAGTACTGATCCCTGTGGTACCCCACTAGTCACCACCTGTCACTCCGAAAAAGACCCATTTATTCCTACTCTCTGTTTCTGGTCTGCTAACCAATTCTCAATCCATGCCAATATATTACCCCCAATCCCATGTGCTTTAATTTTACACACTAACCTCTTGGGCAGAATTTTTCACCCTGTGGGTGGGGATGTGCTTCCTGATTATTAAGGCCCTTAAGTAATTAATTAAGTTGCATTTTTTGCTGCCTGGGTGCATAGGCCAGGCGGCCTTTGCATTTTTAATGAAACCTCAGCCACAGGTGCGATGAGGCTTCCAACGTTAACTTAAAAACATTTTAACACCCATTTTTACATCTGCACTTCATGTGACCGTGGGCGGCAGCCGGTCTCGCAACCGTTCCCGGGCCCGCTCACCGTGCCTGCTCACCGTGCCCGCTCACCGTGCCCGGTCAACGCGCCAGGTCACCGCGCCCGGTCACCACGCCCGCTCACCGCACCCGGTCACCACGCCCGCTCACTGCACCCGCTCACCGTGCCCGCTCACCGCGCCCGGTCAACGCGCCAGGTCACCGCGCCCGTTCACTGCGCCTGGTCACCGCGCCTGGTCACTGCACCTGGTCACCGCGCCTGGTCACTGCGCCCGCTCACTGCGCCTGGTCACTGCGCCCGCTCACTGCGCCTGGTCACTGCGCCTGGTCACTGCGCCTGGTCACTGCGCCCGCTCACTGCGCCTGGTCACTGCGCCCGCTCACTGCGCCTGGTCACTGCGCCCGCTCACTGCGCCTGGTCACTGCGCCTGGTCACTGCGCCCGCTCACTGCGCCTGGTCACTGCGCCCGCTCACTGCGCCTGGTCACTGCGCCTGGTCACTGCGCCCGATCACTGCGCCCGGTCACTGCGCCTGGTCACCGCGCCTGGTCACCGCGCCCGGTCACTGCGCCCGCTCACTGCGCCTGGTCACTGCGCCCGCTCACCGCGCCTGGTCACTGCGCCCGCTCACTGCGCCCGGTCACTGCGCCTGGTCACTGCGCCCGATCACTGCGCCCGGTCACTGCGCCTGGTCACCGCGCCTGGTCACCGCGCCCGGTCACTGCGCCCGCTCACTGCGCCTGGTCACTGCGCCCGATCACTGCGCCCGGTCACTGCGCCTGGTCACCGCGCCTGGTCACTGCGCCTGGTCACTGCGCCCGGTCACTGCGCCTGGTCACTGTGCCCGCTCACTGCGCCTGGTCACTGCGCCCGGTCACTGCGCCCGGTCACTGCGCCCGCTCACCGCGCCCGCTCACCGCGCCCGCTCACCGCGCCCGGTCACTGCGCCCGGTCACTGCGCCCGGTCACTGCGCCCGGTCACTGCGCCTTCCTGAAGAGGGGAAAATCCTCCCCCTTATGTGGGACTTTATCAAAAACATTCTGAAAATCCAAATACACCACATCCACTGGTTCCCCCTTATCTATTCTGCTTCAGAAAACTCCAGTAGGTTTGTCAAACATGATTTCCCTTCATAAATCCATGTTGACTTTGTCTTATCCCGTTGATATTTTCTAAGTGTCCTGTTATCACATCCTTTATAACAGACTCTAGCATTTTCCCTACTACTGATGTTAGGCTAACCGGTCTGTAATTCCCTGTTTTCTCCCTACCTCCTTTTTTAAATAGTGGGGTTACATTTGCCACCCTCCAATCTGCTGGGACTGTTCCGGAATCTACAGAATTTTGGAAGATGACAACCAACACATCCACTATTTCCATGGACACCTCCTTTAGTGCCCTGGGATGTAGATTATCAGGCCCTGGGGATTTATCGGCTTTCAGTCCCATTGATTTCTCCAGCGCTATTGTTTCAGTAACACTAATTTCCTTCAATTCCTCCTCTTCACTAGACACTTGTTTCCCTGGTATTTCTGGGAAGTTTGTGTCTTCCTCCATGAAGACAGAACTAAAGTAGTTGTTTAATTGCTCTGCCATTTCCTTGTTCTCTATTATAAATTCTCCCATTTCAAACTGTACGGGACCTACATTTGTCTTCACTAACCTTTTTCTTTTTACATATTTATAGAAGCTTTTACAGTCTGATTTTATGTTCCTTACAAGTCTCATACCCTATTTTCCCCTCTTAATCAATCTCTTGGTCCTCCTTTGCTGAATTCCAAACTGCTCCCAATCCTCAGGCTTGCTACTATTTCTAGCAACTTTATATGTCCCCTCTTTAGATCTAATACTATCCTTAATTTCATTTGTTAGCCATGGTTGGGAAGGTTTTCCTGTTGTGTTATTGCACCAGAAGGGAATGTATAATAGTTGCAATGCATACATTCATTCCTTAAATATCAGCCATCACCTCTCCACCATCATGCCTCTTAATGAAGTTCCCCAATCTATCTTAGCCAACTGACACCTCATACCTTAGTAGTTTCCTTTGTTTAGGCTTATGTCCCTAGTTTCTAATCAGAATACTTCATGTTCCATCCTAATGAAGAATTCTATCATGTTATGGTCAGTGTCGGTCAGGCGTGATGAACTTGATTGAACTTTTTGAAGAGGCGACCAAAGTATTGGACAGGGGAATGTCTATGGGTGTTAGTTGTGGATAGTTGTGGTTGGTTATGGATAGGTTTGGTTAATTATGGATAGTTATGGATAATTATGGTTAGTCATGGATAGGTTTGGTTAATTATGGATAGTTGTAGTTAGTTATGAGTAGGTTTGGTTAATTATGGTTAATTATGGATAGTCATGGTTAGTTATAGATAGGTTTGATTAATTATGGATGGTTATGGTTAGCTATGAATAGGTTTGGTTAATTATGGATGGTTATGGTTAGTTATGGATAGGTTTGGTTAATTATGGATAGTTATGGGTAGTTATGGTTAGTTATAGTGATTTGCAGAAGGTATTTGATAAAGTTCCTCATTAGAGACTGTTTCCTCAAGGTGAAGTTGACAGTATTGAAGCCAGATTATTGATTAGGAAATTAGCTGAATGACTGGAGACAGAGAGTAGGGGGAATGGGCAAGTGCCCTCATTGGCTGCATATGACAGAGTTCCTCTGTTGCTCTAATGTATTAGTTCTGTGATCGTATCCCCTCTCTCCGTTCATCTGTGCTCATTAACTATTCCTTGCTTTGTTCTGTCCTGTATTTGTCCTAATGAGGCTATGTTTTCTGCCCCAGCGGTACAGTGTAGTGGGGGACAGGTATACAGCGACTGTTCTCGACCCTGTGAGAATTCCTGTGTGCATCTCCGAATGAAGCTGGAGTGTGGATCAGCCAGAGACTGTGTGCCAGGCTGTAACTGTCCCGATGGATTAGTCCTGGATGAGGAGAACCAGTGTATTCCCCCTTCACTCTGCCCCTGTCTGCTCGATGACACAGTCTATGCGCCTGGGACCATCAGCAACAGGAACTGCAACACTTGGTATGTGTAAACACCCCAACAAGTGGTCTGAAAAGCCCCAAACCCTCTCCACACCCTGAACCTGACCCTAACCCTGACCCTGGCACTAACCCTAACCCTTAATCTGACACTAACTATCTCTCTAACCCCAACCTGACCCTGGCTCTGACCTTAACTCCACATTCCCCGTTGGCCAGTAAAATCAAAGATAAGCAAAGATAAGCCTGTTATAGACCAAAAATGTGGAGGTGCAAGACATGGGCATCATTCTTAATGAACATTTGCATTGATTTTCACAGGAGAAGGATGAAGCAGACATTGTTGTTAAGGGAAAGTGTGAAATATTGAATGAGATAAACATGGGGAGGGAGGAATTTGTAAGGGGTTTAACACCTTTGAAAGTGGATAAATCCCCAGGCCCGGATGAAATGTATTCCAGGCTGCTGAGAGAAGCAAGGGAAGAAATAGTGGAGGCTCTGACCATCATTTTCAATGCTCTCTGACTATAAGCATGGTGCTGGAGGATAGCTAATGCTGTATGGTTGTTTAAAAAGGCAGGAAAGGATAGACTGAGTAATTATAGGCCAGTCAGCCTAACCTCAATGGTGGGAAAATGATTGGAAAAAATTCAGAGAAACAGTATAAATTGTCATTTAGAGAGTCAGGGATTGATCAAGGCTAGTCGGTGTGGATATGTTAAGGAAGGTCCTGCCTGACTAACTTGATTGAATTTTTTGAGGTAACAAGGAGGCTGAGGGTGGAGCATTTGATGAAGTCTACATGGATTTTCACAAAGTACCACATGTCAGACTGGTCAGAAAATTAATAGCTCATGGGACCCAAGGGAAAGAGGCAAATTGGGTTCAGTGGCAGGAAAGGTGTTTTTATGACTGGGAGGCTGTTTCCAATGGAATTCCACAGGTCTTAGTACTGGCTGTCACTTGTATATATCAAAGATTCAAATTTTAAAAAATTTGTCCATGGGATGTGGTTGTCACTGGCCAGGCGAGCATTTATTAGCCATCCCTAGTTGCCTTAATTCAGTTCAATGCGTCAACCATGTTGCTGTGGGTCTGGAGTCACATGTAGGGATTTCCTTCCCTAAAGGACATTAGTGAACCAGATGGGTTTTTACAACAATTGACAATGGTTTCATGGTCATCATTAGACTTTTAATTCCAAATTTTTATTGAATTCAAATTCCACCATCTGCCATGGCAGGATTTGAACCTGGGTCCCCAGAGTGTTACCTGGGTCCCTGGATTACTAGTGCAGTGACAACACCACTATGCCATTGCCTCCCCCCACTTAAATGTGAGGGTATGATTAAGAAGTTTGCAGGTGATATGGATCATTGACCGTGTGGTTGATGCTGAGGAAGAAAACTGTACAATGCAGGAAAATATAAATGGACTGGCCAAGGGGGCAGAAAAGTGGCAAATGGAATTCAATCTGGAAAAGTGTGAGGTCATGTATTTGGGGAGGGCAAACAAGGCAAAGGATTACGCAATAAATGGGAGGATTCTGCGAAGTATAGAGGAACAGAGGGACCTTGGAGTAAATGTTCACAGACAATGAGTTAAGAAGGTATACAGATATTTCCTTTATTAGCCAAGGCCTAGAGTATCAGGTCCAGGAGTTTCTGTTAGGATTGTATGAAACACTAATGGATTCTATAGATTCTATATGGGGTTAACAGGGATTCTGTTTTCCCTCACACTTTGTTCCATATTAGGTTAAGCACTCATGTATTCAGCTGCTGTTTAATCATTGTCATTACACCATTGGCTTGTTTCCTTTGTTTAAATTTGTTTTATGATGATCAGCTTTCATTTTAAATTCTACAACATTGTTAGAGGACAGGAGCCTTCCTAACTGAATTAATGACATGACTTTGAACCCACGCTCTCTATAATGGGACTGCTTTATCAGCGTTATGTCATTTAATACCCTTTATTGTAGATGATCACTGTTCAATAACTCCTGCTCCATGCAAGATGCCTAAGTGTAGTGGTTCCGAACTGCATGATCCAGTGTCTCGCAGAGAAGCCCCATATTGACTGTGTAATCACAGTGTATTCCCATGTGGACAGTGTAGTCACAGTGTATTCCCATGTGGATAGTGTAGTCACAGTGTATTCCCATGTGGACAGTGTAGTCACAGTGTGTTCCCATGTGGACAGTGCAGTCACAGTGTATTCCCATGTGGACAGTGTAGTCACAGTGTATTCCCATATTGACTGTGTAATCACAGTGTATTCCCATGTGGACAGTGTAGTCACAGTGTATTCCCATGTGGAAAGTGTAGTCACAGTGTATTCCCATGTGGACAGTGTAGTCACAGTGTATTCCCATGTGGACAGTGTAGTGACAGTGTACTCCCATGTGGACAGTGTAATCACAGTGTATTCCCATGTGGACAGTGCAGGCACAGTGTATTCCCATGTGAACAGTGCAGTCACAGTGTATTCCCATGTGGACAGTGTAATCACAGTGTATTCCCATGTGGACAGTGTAGTCACAGTGTATTCCCATGTGGACAGTGTAATCACGGTGTATTCCCATGTGGACAGTGTAGTCACAGTGTATTCCCATGTGGAAAGTGTAATCACAGTGTATTCCCATGTGGACAGTGTAGTCACAGTGCATTCCCATGTGGACAGTGTAGTCACAGTGTATTCCCATGTGGACAGTGCAGTCACAGTGTATTCCCATGTGGACAGTGTAGTCACAGTGTATTCCCATGTGGACAGTGTAGTCACAGTGTATTCCCATGTGGACATTGTAGTGACAGTGTATTCCCATGTGGACAGTGTAGTCACAGTGTATTCCAAATGTGGACAGTGTAATCATAGTGTATTCCCATGTGGACAGTGTCGTCACAGTGTATTCCCATGTGGACAGTGTAGTCACAGTGTATTCCCATGTGTACAGTGTAATCACAGTGTATTCCCATGTGGACAGGGTAATCACAGTGTATTCCCATGTGGACAGTGTAGTCACAGTGTATACCCATGTGGTCAGTGTAGTCACATTGTATTCCCATGTGGACAGTGTAATCACAGTGTATTCCCATGTGGACAGTGTAATCACAGTGTATTCCGATGTGGACAGTGTAGTCACAGTGTATACCCATGTGGACAGTGTAGTCACATTGTATTCCCATGTGGACAGTGTAATCACAGTGTATACCCATGTGGACAGTGTAGTCACATTGTATTCCCATGTGGACAGTGTAATCACAGTGTATTCCCATGTGGACAGTGTAGTGACAGTGTATTTCCATGTGGACAGTGTAATCACAGTGTATTCCCATGTGGGCAGGGTAGTCACAGTGTATTCCCATGTGGACAGTGTAATCACAGTGTATTCCCATGTGGACAGTGTAATCACAGTGTATTCCCATGTGGACAGTGTAATCACAGTGTATTCCCATGTGGACAGTGTAGTCGCAGTGTATTCCCATGTGGACAGTGCAGTCACAGTGTATTCCCATGTGGACAGTTTAGTCACAGTGTATTCCCATGTACAAAGTGTAGTGACAGTGTATTCCCATGTGGACAGTGTAGTGGCAGTGTATTCCCATGTGGACAGTGTAGTCACAGTGTATTCCCATGTGGACAGTGCAGTCACAGTGTATTCCCATGTGGACAGTGTAATCACAGTGTATTCCCATGTGGACAGTGCAGGCACAGTGTATTCCCATGTGAACAGTGTAGTCACAGTGTATTCCCATGTGGACAGGGTAATCACAGTGTATTCCCATGTGGACAGTGTAGTCACAGTGTATTCCCATGTAGACAGTGTAGTCACATTGTATTCCCATGTGGACAGTGTAATCACAGTGTATTCCCATGTGGACAGTGTAGTCACAGTGTATTCCCATATTGACTGTGTAGTCACAGTGTATTCCCATGTGGACAGTGTAGTCACAGTGAATTCCCATGTGGACAGTGCAGTCACATTGTATTCCCATGTGGACAGTGTAGTCACAGTGTATTCCCATGTGGACAGTGTAATCACAGTGTATTCCCATGTAGACAGTGTAGTCACAGTGTATTCCCATGTGGACAGTGTAGTCACAGTGTATTCCCATGTGGACAGTGTGGTCACAGTGTATTACCATGTGGACAGTGTAATCACAGTGTATTCCCATGTGGACAGTGTAGTCACAGTGCATTCCCATGTGGACAGTGTAGTCACAGTGTATTCCCATGTGGACAGTGTAATCACAGTGTATTCCCATGTGGACAGTGTAGTCACAGTGTATTCCCATATTGACTGTGTAATCACAGTGTATTCCCATGTGGACAGTGTAGTCACATTGTATTCCCATGTGGACAGTGTAGTCACAGTGTATTCCCATGTGGACAGTGTAATCACAGTGTATTCCCATGTAGACAGTGTAGTCACAGAGTATTCCCATGTGGACAGTGTAGTCACAGTGTATTCCCATGTGGACAGTGTGGTCACAGTGTATTCCCATGTGGACAGTGTAATCACAGTGTATTCCCATGTGGACAGTGTAGTCACAGTGCATTCCCATGTGGACAGTGTAGTCACAGTGTATTCCCATGTGGACAGTGTAATCACAGTGTATTCCCATGTGGACAGTGTAGTCACCGTGTATTCCCATATTGACTGTGTAATCACAGTGTATTCCCATGTGGACAGTGTAGTCACAGTGTATTCCCATGTGGACAGTGTAGTCACAGTGAATTCCCATGTAGACAGTGCAGTCACAGTGCATTCCCATGTGGACAGTGTAGTCACAGTGTATTCCCATGTGGACAGTGTAATCACAGTGTATTCCCATGTAGACAGTGTAGTCACAGTGTATTCCCATGTGGACAGTGTAGTCACAGTGTATTCCCATGTGCACAGTGTGGTCACAGTGTATTCCCATGTGGACAGTGTAATCACAGTGTATTCCCATGTGGACAGTGTAATCACAGTGTATTCCCATGGGGACAATGGAGTCACAGTGTTTTACCATGTGGACAGTGTAATCACAGTGTATTCCCATGTGGACAGTGTAGTCACAGTGTATTCCCATGTGGACAGTGTAGTCACAGTGTATTCCCATGTGGACAGTGTAGTCACAGTGTATTCCCATGTGGACAGTGTAGTGACAGTGTATTCCCATGTGGACAGTGTAGTCACAGTGTATTCCCATGTGGACAGTGTAGTGACAGTGTATTCCCATGTGGACAGTGTAGTCACAGTGTATTCCCATGTGGACACTGTAGTCAAAGTGTATTCCCATGTGGGCAGTGTAATCACAGTGTATTCCCATGTGGACAGTGTAATCACAGTGTATTCCCATGTGGACAGAGTAGTCACAGTGTATTCCCATGCGGACAGTGTAATCACAGTGTATTCCCAAGTGGACAGTGTAGTCACAGTGTATTCCCATGTGGACAGAGTAGTCACAGTGTATTCCCATGCGGACAGTGTAGTCACAGTGTATTCCCATGTGGACAGTGTAATCACAGTGTATTCCCAAGTGGACAGTGTAGTCACAGTGTATTCCCATGTGGACAGTGGAGTCACAGTGTATTCCCATGTGGACAGTGTAGTCACAGTGTATTCCCATGTGGACAGTGTAGTCACAGTGTAATCCCATGTGGACAGTGTAGTGACAGTGTATTCCCATGTGGACAGTGTAGTCACAGTGTATTCCCATGTGGACAGTGTAATCACAGTGTATTCCCAAGTGGACAGTGTAGTCACAGTGTATTCCCATGTGGACAGTGGAGTCACAGTGTATTCCCATGTGGACAGTGTAGTCACAGTGTATTCCCATGTGGACAGTGTAGTCACAGTGTAATCCCATGTGGACAGTGTAGTGACAGTGTATTCCCATGTGGACAGTGTAGTGAAAGTGTATTCCCATGTGGACAGTGTAGTCACAGTGTATTCCAAATGTGGACAGTGTAATCACAGTGTATTCCCATGTGGACAGTGTAGTCACAGTGTATTCCCATGTGGAAAGTGTAGTCACAGTGTATTCCCATGTGGGCAGTGTAGTCACAGTGTATTCCCATGTGGACAGTGTAATCACAGTGCATTCCCATGTGAACAGTGTAATCACAGTGTATTCCCATGTGGACAGTGTAGTCACAGTGTATTCCCATGTGGACAGTGCAGTCACAGTGTATTCTCATGTGGACAGTGTAATCACAGTGTAATCCCATGTGAACAGTGCAGGCACAGTGTATTGCCATGTGAACAGTGCAGTCACAGTGTATTCCCATGTGGACAGTGTAGTCACAGTGTATTCCCATGTGGACAGTGTAGTCACAGTGTATTCCCATGTGGACAGTGTAGTCACAGTGTATTCCCATGTGTACAGTGTAATCACAGTGTATTCCCATGTGGACAGGGTAATCACAGTGTATTCCCATGTGGACAGTGTAGTCACAGTGTATTCCCATGTGGACAGTGTAGTCACAGTGCATTCCCATGTGGACAGTGTAGTCACAGTGTATTCCCATGTGGACAGTGTAATCACAGTGTATTCCCATGTGGACAGTGTAGTCACAGTGTATTCCCATATTGACTGTGTAATCACAGTGTATTCCCATGTGGACAGTGTAGTCACAGTGTATTCCCATGTGGACAGTGTAGTCACAGTGTATTCCCATGTGGACTGTGTAGTCACAGTGTATTCCCATGTGGACAGTGTAGTCACAGTGTATTCCCATGTGGACATTGTAGTGACAGTGTATTCCCATGTGGACAGTGTAGTCACAGTGTATTCCAAATGTGGACAGTGTCGTCACAGTGTATTCCCATGTGGACAGTATAGTCACAGTGTATTCCCATGTGTACAGTGTAATCACAGTGTATTCCCATGTGGACAGGGTAATCACAGTGTATTCCCATGTGGACAGTGTAGTCACAGTGTATACCCATGTGGTCAGTGTAGTCACATTGTATTCCCATGTGGACAGTGTAATCACAGTGTATTCCCATGTGGACAGTGTAATCACAGTGTATTCCCATGTGGACAGTGTAGTCACAGTGTATACCCATGTGGACAGTGTAGTCACATTGTATTCCCATGTGGACAGTGTAATCTCAGTGTATACCCATGTGGACAGTGTAGTCACATTGTATTCCCATGTGGACAGTGTAATCACAGTGTATTCCCATGTGGACAGTGTAGTGACAGTGTATTCCCATGTGGACAGTGTAGTGACAGTGTATTCCCATGTGGACAGTGTAATCACAGTGTATTCCCATGTGGGCAGGGTAGTCACAGTGTATTCCCATGTGGACAGTGTAATCACAGTGTATTCCCATGTGGACAGTGTAATCACAGTGTATTCCCATGTGGACAGTGTAATCACAGTGTATTCCCATGTAGACAGTGTAGTCGCAGTGTATTCCCATGTGGACAGTGCAGTCACAGTGTATTCCCATGTGGACAGTTTAGTCACAGTGTATTCCCATGTGGAAAGTGTAGTGACAGTGTATTCCCATGTGGACAGTGTAGTGGCAGTGTATTCCCATGTGGACAGTGTAGTCACAGTGTATTCCCATGTGGACAGTGCAGTCACAGTGTATTCCCATGTGGACAGTGTAATCACAGTGTATTCCCATGTGGACAGTGCAGGCACAGTGTATTCCCATGTGAACAGTGTAGTCACAGTGTATTCCCATGTGGACAGGGTAATCACAGTGTATTCCCATGTGGACAGTGTAGTCACAGTGTATTCCCATGTGGACAGTGTAGTCACATTGTATTCCCATGTGGACAGTGTAATCACAGTGTATTCCCATGTGGACAGTGTAGTCACAGTGTATTCCCATATTGACTGTGTAATCACAGTGTATTCCCATGTGGACAGTGTAGTCACAGTGTATTCCCATGTGGACAGTGTAGTCACAGTGAATTCCCATGTGGACAGTGCAGTCACATTGTATTCCCATGTGGACAGTGTAGTCACAGTGTATTCCCATGTGGACAGTGTGGTCACAGTGTATTCCCATGTGGACAGTGTAATCACAGTGTATTACCATGTGGACAGTGTAGTCACAGTGCATTCCCATGTGGACAGTGTAGTCACAGTGTATTCCCATGTGGACAGTGTAATCAGAGTGTATTCCCATGTGGACAGTGTAGTCACAGTGTATTCCCATATTGACTGTGTAATCACAGTGTATTCCCATGTGGACAGTGTAGTCACATTGTATTCCCATGTGGACAGTGTAGTCACAGTGTATTCCCATGTGGACAGTGTAATCACAGTGTATTCCCATGTAGACAGTGTAGTCACAGAGTATTCCCATGTGGACAGTGTAGTCACAGTGTATTCCCATGTGGACAGTGTGGTCACAGTGTATTCCCATGTGGACAGTGTAATCACAGTGTATTCCCATGTGGACAGTGTAGTCACAGTGCATTCCCATGTGGACAGTGTAGTCACAGTGTATTCCCATGTGGACAGTGTAATCACAGTGTATACCCATGTGGACAGTGTAGTCACAGTGTATTCCCATATTAACTGTGTAATCACAGTGTATACCCATGTTGCCAGTGTAGTCACAGTGTATTCCCATGTGGACAGTGTAGTCACAGTGAATTCCCATGTGGACAGTGCAGTCACAGTGTATTCCCATGTGGACAGTGTAGTCACAGTGTATTCCCATGTGGACAGTGTAATCACAGTGTATTCCCATGTAGACAGTGTAGTCACAGTGTATTCCCATGTGGACAGTGTAGTCACAGTGTATTCCCATGTGCACAGTGTGGTCACAGTGTATTCCCATGTGGACAGTGTAATCACAGTGTATTCCCATGTGGACAGTGTAGTCACAGTGCATTCCCATGTGGACAGTGTAGTCACTGTGTATTCCCATGTGGACAGTGTAATCACAGTGTATTCCCATGTGGACAGTGTAACCACAGTGTATTCCCATGTGGACAGTGTAATCACAGTGTATTCCCATGTGGACAGGGTAATCACAGTATATTCCAATGTGGACAGTGTAGTCACAGTGTATTCCCATGTGGACAGTGTAGTCACAGTGTATTCCCATGTGGACAGTGTAATCACAGTATATTGCCATGTGGAAAGTGTAGTCACAGTGTATTCCCATGTGGACAGTGTAGTCACAGTGTATTACCATGTGGACAGTGTAGTCACAGTGTATTCCCATGTGGACAGTGTAGTCACAGTGTATTCCCATGTGGACAGTGTAATCACAGTGTATTCCCATGTGGACAGTGTAATCACAGTGTATTCCCATGTGGACAGTGTAATCACAGTGTATTCCCATGTGGACAGTGTAGTCACAGTGTATTCCCATGTGGACAGTGTAATCACAGTGTATTCCCATGTGGACAGTGTAATCACAGTGTATTCCCATGCAGACAGTGTAGTCACAGTGTATTCCCATGCGGAAAGTGTAGTCACAGTGTATACCCATGTGGACAGTGTAATCACAGTGTATTCCCATGTGGACAGTGCAGTCACATTGTATTCCCATGTGGACAGTGTAGTCACAGTGTATTCCCATGTGGACAGTGTAGTCACAGTGTATTCCCATGTGGACAGTGTAGTGATAGTGTATTCCCATGTGGACAGTGTAATCACAGTGTATTCCCATGTGGACAGTGTAGTCACAGTGTATTCCCATGTGGAGAGTGCAGTCACAGTGTATTCCCATGTGGACAGTGTAGTCACAGTGTATTCCCATGTGGACAGTGTAGTCACAGTGTATTCCCATGTGGAAAGTGTAGTCACAGTGTATTCCCATGTAGACAGTGTAGTCACAGTGTATTCCCATGTGGACAGTGTAGTGACAGTGTATTCCCATGTGGACAGTATAATCACAGTGTATTCCCATGTGGACAGTGCAGTCACAGTGTATTCCCATGTGGACAGTGCAGTCACAGTGTATTCCCATGTGGACAGTGAAATCACAGTGTATTCCCATGTGGACAGTGTAGTCACAGTGTATTCCCATGTGGACAGTGTAATCACAGTGTATTCCCATGTGGACAGTGTAATCACAGTGTATTCCCATGTGGACAGTGTAATCACAGTGTATTCCCATGTGGACAGTGTAGTCACAGTGTATTCCCATGTGGACAGTGTAGTCACAGTGTATTCCCATGTGGACAGTGTATTCACAGTGTATTCCCATGTGGACAGTGTAGTCACAGTGTTTTCCCATGTGGAAAGTGTAATCACAGTGTATTCCCATGTGGACAGTGTAATCACAGTGTATTCCCATGTGGACAGTGTAATCACAGTGTATTCCCATGTGGACAGTGTAGTCACAGTGTATTCCCATGTGGACAGTGTAGTCACAGTGTATTCCCATGTGGACAGTCTAATCACAGTGTATTCCCATGTGGACAGTGTAGTCACAGTTTTTTCCCATGTGGACAGTGTAATCACAGTGTATTCCCATGTGGACAGTGTAGTCACAGTGTATTCCCATGTGGACAGTGTAGTCACAGTGTATTCCCATGTGGACAGTGTAGTCACAGTGTATTCCCATGTGGACAGTGTAGTCACAGTGTATTCCCATGTGGACAGTGTAGTCACAGTGTATTCCCATGTGGACAGTGTAGTCACAGTATATTCCCATGTGGACAGTGTAGTCACAGTGTATTCCCATGTGCACAGTGTGGTCACAGTGTATTCCCATGTGGACAGTGTAATCACAGTGTATTCCAATGTGGACAGTGTAGTCACAGTGCATTCCCATGTGGACAGTGTAGTCACTGTGTATTCCCATGTGGACAGTGTAATCACAGTGTATTCCCATGTGGACAGTGTAACCACAGTGTATTCCCATGTGGACAGTGTAATCACAGTGTATTCCCATGTGGACAGGGTAATCACAGTATATTCCAATGTGGACAGTGTAGTCACAGTGTATTCCCATGTGGACAGTGTAGTCACAGTGTATTCCCATGTGGACAGTGTAATCACAGTATATTGCCATGTGGAAAGTGTAGTCACAGTGTATTCCCATGTGGACAGTGTAGTCACAGTGTATTACCATGTGGACAGTGTAGTCACAGTGTATTCCCATGTGGACAGTGTAGTCACAGTGTATTCCCATGTGGACAGTGTGATCACAGTGTATTCCCATGTGGACAGTGTAATCACAGTGTATTCCCATGTGGACAGTGTAATCACAGTGTATTCCCATGTGGACAGTGTAGTCACAGTGTATTCCCATGTGGACAGTGTAATCACAGTGTATTCCCATGTGGACAGTGTAATCACAGTGTATTCCCATGCAGACAGTGTAGTCACAGTGTATTCCCATGCGGAAAGTGTAGTCACAGTGTATACCCATTTGGACAGTGTAATCACAGTGTATTCCCATGTGGACAGTGCAGTCACATTGTATTCCCATGTGGACAGTGTAGTCACAGTGTATTCCCATGTGGACAGTGTAGTCACAGTGTATTCCCATGTGGACAGTGTAGTGATAGTGTATTCCCATGTGGACAGTGTAATCACAGTGTATTCCCATGTGGACAGTGTAGTCACAGTGTATTCCCATGTGGAGAGTGCAGTCACAGTGTATTCCCATGTGGACAGTGCAGTCACAGTGTATTCCCATGTGGACAGTGTAGTCACAGTGTATTCCCATGTGGAAAGTGTAGTCACAGTGTATTCCCATGTAGACAGTGTAGTCGCAGTGTATTCCCATGTGGACAGTGTAGTGACAGTGTATTCCCATGTGGACAGTATAATCACAGTGTATTCCCATGTGGACAGTGCAGTCACAGTGTATTCCCATGTGGACAGTGCAGTCACAGTGTATTCCCATGTGGACAGTGAAATCACAGTGTATTCCCATGTGGACAGTGTAGTCACAGTGTATTCCCATGTGGACAGTGTAATCACAGTGTATTCCCATGTGGACAGTGTAATCACAGTGTATTCCCATGTGGACAGTGTAATCACAGTGTATTCCCATGTGGACAGTGTAGTCACAGTGTATTCCCATGTGGACAGTGTAGTCACAGTGTATTCCCATGTGGACAGTGTATTCACAGTGTATTCCCATGTGGACAGTGTAGTCACAGTGTTTTCCCATGTGGAAAGTGTAATCACAGTGTATTCCCATGTGGACAGTGTAATCACAGTGTATTCCCATGTGGACAGTGTAATCACAGTGTATTCCCATGTGGACAGTGTAGTCACAGTGTATTCCCATGTGGACAGTGTAGTCACAGTGTATTCCCATGTGGACAGTCTAATCACAGTGTATTCCCATGTGGACAGTGTAGTCACAGTGTTTTCCCATGTGGACAGTGTAATCACAGTGTATTCCCATGTGGACAGTGTAGTCACAGTGTATTCCCATGTGGACAGTGTAGTCACAGTGTATTCCCATGTGGACAGTGTAGTCACAGTGTATTCCCATGTGGACAGTGTAGTCACAGTGTATTCCCATGTGGACAGTGTAGTCACAGTGTATTCCCATGTGGACAGTGTAGTCACAGTATATTCCCATGTGGACAGTGTAGTCACAGTGTATTCCCATGTGGACAGTGTAGTCACAGTGTATTCCCATGTGGACAGTGTAGTCACAGTGTATTCTCATGTTGACAGTGTAGTCACAGTGTATTCCCATGTGGACAGTGTAATCACAGTGTATTCCCATGTGGACAGTGTAATCACAGTGTATTCCCATTTGTACAGTGTAGTCACAGTGTATTCCCATGCGGACAGTCTAATCACAGTGTATTCCCATGTGGACAGTGTAGTCACAGTGTTTTCCCATGTGGACAGTGTAATCACAGTGTATTCCCATGTGGACAGTGTAGTCACAGTGTATTCCCATGTGGACAGTGTAGTCACAGTGTATTCCCATGTGGACAGTGTAGTCACAGTGTATTCCCATGTGGACAGTGTAGTCACAGTGTATTCCCATGTGGACAGTGTAGTCACAGTGTATTCCCATGTGGACAGTGTAGTCACAGTATATTCCCATGTGGACAGTGTAGTCACAGTGTATTCCCATGTGGACAGTGTAGTCACAGTGTATTCCCATGTGGACAGTGTAGTCACAGTGTATTCTCATGTTGACAGTGTAGTCACAGTGTATTCCCATGTGGACAGTGTAATCACAGTGTATTCCCATGTGGACAGTGTAATCACAGTGTATTCCCATTTGGACAGTGTAGTCACAGTGTATTCCCATGCGGACAGTGTAATCACAGTGTATTCCCATGCGGACAGTGTATTCCCATGTGGACAGTGCAGTCACAGTGTATTCCCATGTGGACAGTGCAGTCACAGTGTATTCCTATGTGGACAGTGTATTCCCATGTGGACAGTGTAGTCACAGTGTATTCCCATGCGGACAGTGTATTCCCATGTGGACAGTTTAGTCACAGTGTATTACCATGTGGACAGTGCAGTCACAGTGTATTCCCATGTGGACAGAGTAATCACAGTGTATTCCCATGTGGACAGTGTAACCACAGTGTATTCCCATGTGGACAGTGTAATCACAGTGTATTCCCATGGGGACAATGGAGTCACAGTGTTTTACCATGTGGACAGTGTAATCACAGTGTATTCCCATGTGGACAGTGTAGTCACAGTGTATTCCCATGTGGACAGTGTAGTCACAGTGTATTCCCATGTGGACAGTGTAGTCACAGTATATTCCCATGTGGACAGTATAGTCACAGTGTATTCCCATGTGGACAGTGTAGTCACAGTGTATTCCCATGTGGACAGTGTAGTCACAGTGTATTCCTATGTGGACAGTGTAGTGACAGTGTATTCCCATGTGGACAGTGTAGTCACAGTGTATTCCCATGTGGACACTGTAGTCAAAGTGTATTCCCATGTGGGCAGTGTAATCACAGTGTATTCCCATGTGGACAGTGTAATCACAGTGTATTGCCATGTGGACAGTGTAGTCACAGTGTATTCCCATGCGGACAGTGTAATCACTGTGTATTCCCAAGTGGACAGTGTAGTCACAGTGTATTCCCATGTGGACAGTGGAGTCACAGTATATTCCCATGTGGACAGTGTAGTCACAGTGTATTCCCATGTGGACAGTGTAGTCACAGTGTAATCCCATGTGGACAGTGTAGAGACAGTGTATTCCCATGTGGACAGTGTAGTGACAGTGTATTCCCATGTGGACAGTGTAGTCACAGTGTATTCCAAATGTGGACAGTGTAATCACAGTGTATTCCCAATGTGGACAATGTAGTCACAGTGTATTCCCATGTGGAAAGTGTAGTCACAGTGTATTCCCATGTGGGCAGTGTAGTCACAGTGTATTCCCATGTGGACAGTGTAATCACAGTGCATTCCCATGTGGACAGTGTAATCACAGTGTATTCCCATGTGGACAGTGTAGTCACAGTGTATTCCCATGTGGACAGTGCAGTCACAGTGTATTCTCATGTGGACAGTGTAATCACAGTGTATTCCCATGTGGACAGTGCAGGCACAGTGTATTCCCATGTGAACAGTGCAGTCACAGTGTATTCCCATGAGGACAGTGTAGTCACAGTGTATTCCCATGTGGACAGTGTAATCACAGTGTATTCCCATGTGGACAGTGTAGTCACAGTGTATTCCCATGTGTACAGTGTAATCACAGTGTATTCCCTTGTGGACAGGGTAATCACAGTGTATTCCCATGTGGACAGTGTAGTCACAGTGTATACCCATGTGGACAGTGTAGTCAAATTGTATTCCCATGTGGACAGTGTAATCACAGTGTATTCCCATGTGGACAGTGTAATCACAGTGTATTCCCATGTGGACAGTGCAGTCACAGTGTATTCCCATGTGGACAGTGTAGTCACAGTGTATTCTCATATTGACTGTGTAATCAAAGTGTATTCCCATGTGGACAGTTTAGTGACAGTGTATTCCCATGTGGACAGTGTAGTCACAGTGTATTCCGATGTGGACAGTGTAATCACAGTGTATTCCCATGTGGGCAGTGTTGCCACAGTGTATTCCCATGTGGACAGTTTAATCACAGCGCATTCCCATGTGGACAGTGTAATCACAGTGTATTCCCATGTGGACAGTGTAATCACAGTGTATTCCCATGTGGACAGTGTAGTCACAGTGTATTCCCATGTGGAAAGTATAATCACAGTGTATTCCCATGTGGACAGTGCAGGCACAGTGTATTCCCATGTGAACAATGCAGTCACAGTGTATTCCCATGTGGACCGTGTAATCACAGTGTATTCCCATGTGGACAGTGTAGTCACAGTGTATTCCCATGTGGACAGTGTAATCACATTGTATTCCCTTGTGGACAGTGTAGTCACAGTGTATTCCCATGTGGACAGTGTAATCACAGTGTATTCCCATGTGGACAGTGTAATCACAGTGTATTCCCATGTGGACAGTGTAGTCACAGTGTATTCCCATGTGGACAGTGTAATCACAGTATATTCCCATGTGGACAGTGTAGACACAGTGTATTCCCATGTGGACAGTGTAGTCACAGTGTATTCCCATGTGGACAGTGTAATCACAGTATATTCCCATGTGGACAGTGTAGTCACAATGTATTCCCATGTGGACAGTGTAGTCACAGTGTATTCCCATGTGGACAGTGTAGTCACAGTGTATTCCCATGTTGACAGTGTAGTCACAGTGTATTCCCATGTGGACAGTGTAGTCACAGTGTATTCCCATGTGGACAGTGTAATCACAGTGTATTGCCATGTGGACAGTGTAGTCACAGTGTATTCCCATGTGGACAGTGTAGTCACAGTGTATTCTCATGTTGACAGTGTAGTCACAGTGTATTCCCATGTGGACAGTGTAATCACAGTGTATTCCCATGTGGACAGTGTAATCACAGTGTATTCCCATTTGGACAGTGTAGTCACAGTGTATTCCCATGCGGACAGTGTAATCACAGTGTATTCCCATGCGGACAGTGTATTCCCATGTGGACAGTGCAGTCACAGTGTATTCCCATGTGGACAGTGCAGTCACAGTGTATTCCTATGTGGACAGTGTATTCCCATGTGGACAGTGTAGTCACAGTGTATTCCCATGCGGACAGTGTATTCCCATGAGGACAGTGTAGTCACAGTGTATTACCATGTGGACAGTGCAGTCACAGTGTATTCCCATGTGGACAGTGTAATCACAGTGTATTCCCATGTGGACAGTGTAATCACAGTGTATTCCCATATGGACAGTGTAATCACAGTGTATCCCCATGGGGACAATGGAGTCACAGTGTTTTACCATGTGGACAGTGTAATCACAGTGTATTCCCATGTGGACAGTGTAGTCACAGTGTATTCCCATGTGGACAGTGTAGTCACAGTGTATTCCCATGTGGACAGTGTAGTCACAGTATATTCCCATGTGGACAGTATAGTCACAGTGTATTCCCATGTGGACAGTGTAGTCACAGTGTATTCCCATGTGGACAGTGTAGTCACAGTGTATTCCGATGTGGACAGTGTAGTCACAGTGTATTCCCATGTGGACAGTGTAGTGACAGTGTATTCCCATGTGGACAGTGTAGTCACAGTGTATTCCCATGTGGACACTGTAGTCAAAGTGTATTCCCATGTGGGCAGTCTAATCACAGTGTATTCCCATGTGGACAGTGTAATCACAGTGTATTCCCATGTGGACAGAGTAGTCACAGTGTATTCCCATGCGGACAGTGTAATCACAGTGTATTCCCAAGTGGACAGTGTAGTCACAGTGTATTCCCATGTGGACCGTGTAATCACAGTGTATTCCCAAGTGGACAGTGTAGTCACAGTGTATTCCCATGTGGACAGTGGAGTCACAGTGTATTCCCATGTGGACAGTGTAGTCACAGTGTATTCCCATGTGGACAGTGTAGTCACAGTGTAATCCCATGTGGACAGTGTAGTGACAGTGTATTCCCATGTGGACAGTGTAGTGACAGTGTATTCCCATGTGGACAGTGTAGTCACAGTGTATTCCAAATGTGGACAGTGTAATCACAGTGTATTCCCAATGTGGACAGTGTAGTCACAGTGTATTCCCATGTGGAAAGTGTAGTCACAGTGTATTCCCATGTGGGCAGTGTAGTCACAGTGTATTCTCATGTGGACAGTGTAATCACATTGTCTTCCCATGTGGACAGTGCAGGCACAGTGTATTCCCATGTGAACAGTGCAGTAACAGTGTATTCCCATGTGGACAGTGTAGTCACAGTGTATTCCCATGTGGACAGTGTAGTCACAGTGTATTCTCATGTGGACAGTGTAATCACATTGTCTTCCCATGTGGACAGTGCAGGCACAGTGTATTCCCATGTGAACAGTGCAGTAACAGTGTATTCCCATGTGGACAGTGTAGTCACAGTGTATTCCCATGTGGACAGTGTAGTCACAGTGTATTCCCATGTGGACAGTGTAGTCACAGTGTATTCCCATGTGTACAGTGTAATCACAGTGTATTCCCATGTGGACAGGGTAATCACAGTGTTTTCCCATGTGGACAGTGTAGTCACAGTGTATACCCATGTGGACAGTGTAGTCACATTGTATTCCCATGTGGACAGTGTAAACACAGTGTATTCCCATGTGGACAGTGTAATCACAGTGTATTCCCATGTGGACAGTGCAGTCACAGTGTATTCCCATGTGGACAGTGTTGTCACAGTGTATTCCCATATTGACTGTGTAATCAAAGTGTATTCCCATGTGGACAGTTTAGTGACAGTGTATTCCCATGTGGACAGTGTAGTCACAGTGTATTCCGATGTGGACAGTGTAATCACAGTGTATTCCCATGTGGACAGTGTAGTCACAGTGTATTCCCATGTGGACAGTGTAGTCACAGTGTATTCCCATGTGGGCAGTGTAGCCACAGCGTATTCCCATGTGGACAGTGTAATCACAGTGTATTCCCATGTGGACAGTTTAGTCACAGTGTATTCCCATGTGGACAGTGTAATCACAGTGTATTCCCATGTGGACAGTGTAATCACAGTGTACTCCCATGTGGACAGGGTAATCACAGTATATTCCAATGCGGACAGTGTTGTCACAGTGTATTCACATGTGGACAGTGTAGTCACAGTGTATTCCCACGTGGACAGTGTAGTCACAGTGTATTCCCATGTGGACAGTGAAGTCACAGTGTATTCCCATGTGGACAGTGTAGTCACAGTGTATTCCCATGTGGACAGTGTAATCACAGTATATTGCCATGTGGAAAGTGTAGTCACAGTGTATTCTCATGTGGACAGTGTAGTCACAGTGTATTACCATGTTTACAGTGTAGTCGCAGTGTATTCCCATGTGGACAGTGTAGTCACAGTGTATTCCCATGTGGACAGTGTAATCACAGTGTATTCCCATGTGGACAGTGTAATCACAGTGTATTCTTATGTGGACAGTGTAATCACAGTGTATTCCCATGTGGAAAGTGTAGTCACAGTGTATTCCCATGTGGACAGTGTAATCACAGTGTATTCCCATGTGGACAGTGTAATCACAGTGTATTGCCATGCAGACAGTGTAGTCACAGTGTATTCCCATGCGGAAAGTGTAGTCACAGTGTATTCCCATGTGGACAGTGTAGTCACAGTGTATTCCCATGTGGACAGTGTAGTGACAGTGTATTCCCATGTGGACAGTGTAATCACAGTGTATTCCCATGTGGACAGTGTAGTCACAGTGTATTCCCATGTGGACAGTGAAGGCACAGTGTATTCCCATGTGGACAGTGTAGTCACAGTGTATTCCCATGTGGAAAGTGTAGTCACAGTGTACTCCCATGTGGACAGTGTAGTCACAGTGTATTCCCATGTGGACAGTGTAGTGACAGTGTATTCCCATGTCGACAGTAAAATCACAGTGTATTCCCATGTGGACAGTGCAGGCACAGTGTATTCCCATGTGAACAGTGCAGTCACAGTGTATTCCCATGTGGACAGTGAAATCACAGTGTATTCCCATGTGGACATTGTAGTCACAGTGTATTCCCATGTGGACAGTGAAATCACAGTGTATTCCCATGTGGACAGTGTAGTCACAGTGTATTCCCATGTGGACAGTGTAGTCACAGTGTATTCCCATGTTGACAGTGTAGTCACAGTGTATTCCCATGTCGACAGTGTAGTCACAGTGTATTCCCATGTGGACAGTGTAAACTCAGTGTATTGCCATGTGGACAGTGTAGTCACAGTGTATTCCCATGTGGACAGTGTAATCACAGTGTATTCCCATGTGGACAGTTTAGTCACAGTGTATTCCCATGTGGACAGTGTAATCACAGTGTATTCCCATGTGGACAGTGTAATCACAGTGTACTCCCATGTGGACAGGGTAATCACAGTATATTCCAATGCGGACAGTGTTGTCACAGTGTATTCCCATGTGGACAGTGTAGTCACAGTGTATTCCCACGTGGACAGTGTAGTCACAGTGTATTCCCATGTGGACAGTGAAGTCACAGTGTATTCCCATGTGGACAGTGTAGTCACAGTGTATTCCCATGTGGACAGTGTAATCACAGTATATTGCCATGTGGAAAGTGTAGTCACAGTGTATTCTCATGTGGACAGTGTAGTCACAGTGTATTACCATGTGGACAGTGTAGTCGCAGTGTATTCCCATGTGGACAGTGTTGTCACAGTGTATTCCCATGTGGACAGTGTAATCACAGTGTATTCCCATGTGGACAGTGTAATCACAGTGTATTCCCATGTGGACAGTGTAATCACAGTGTATTCCCATGTGGACAGTGTAGTCACAGTGTATTCCCATGTGGACAGTGTAATCACAGTGTATTCCCATGTGGACAGTGTATTCACAGTGTATTGCCATGCAGACAGTGTAGTCACAGTGTATTCCCATGCGGAAAGTGTAGTCACAGTGTATTCCCATGTGGACAGTGTAGTCACAGTGTATTCCCATGTGGACAGTGTAGTGACAGTGTATTCCCATGTGGACAGTGTAATCACAGTGTATTCCCATGTGGACAGTGTAGTCACAGTGTATTCCCATGTGGACAGTGAAGGCACAGTGTATTCCCATGTGGACATTGTAGTCACAGTGTATTCCCATGTGGAAAGTGTAGTCACAGTGTACTCCCATGTGGACAGTGTAGTCACAGTGTATTCCCATGTGGACAGTGTAGTGGCAGTGTATTCCCATGTCGACAGTATAATCACCGTGTATTCCCATGTGGACAGTGCAGGCACAGTGTATTCCCATGTGAACAGTGCAGTCACAGTGTATTCCCATGTGGACAGTGAAATCACAGTGTATTCCCATGTGGACAGTGTAGTCACAGTGTATTCCCATGTGGACAGTGTAATCACAGTGTATTCCCATGAGGACAGTGTAATCACAGTGTATTCCCACGTGGACAGTGTAATCACAGTGTATTCCCATGTGGACAGTGTAGTCACAGTGTATTCCCATGTGGACAGTGTGGTCACAGTGTATTCCCATGTGGACAGTGTAATCACAGTGTATTCCCATGTGGACAGTGTAGTCACAGTGTTTTCCCATGTGGACAGTGTAATCACAGTGTATTCCCATGTGGACAGTGTAGTCACAGTGTATTCCCATGTGGACAGTGTAGTCACAGTGTATTCCCATGTGGACAGTGTAGTCACAGTGTATTCCCATGTGGGCAGTGTAGTCACAGTGTATTCCCATGTGGGCAGTGTAGTCACAGTGTATTCCCATGTGGGCAGTGTAGTCACAGTATATTCGCATGTGGACAGTGTAGTCACAGTTTATTCTCATGTTGACAGTGTAGACACAGTGTATTCCCATGTGGACAGTGTAATCACAGTGTTTCCCATGTGGACAGTGTAATCACAGTGTATTCCCATTTGGACAGTGTAGTCACAGTGTATTCCGATGCGGACAGTGTAATCACAGTGTATTCCCATGCGGACAGTGTATTCCCATGTGGACAGTGCAGTCACAGTGTATTCCCATGTGGACAGTGCAGTCACAGTGTATTCCCATGTGGACAGTGTAATCACAGTGTATTCCCATGCGGACAGTGTATTCCCATGTGGACAGTGTAGTCACAGTGTATTACCATGTGGACAGTGCAGTCACAGTGTATTCCCATGTGGACAGTGTGATCACAGTGTATTCCCATGTGGACAGTGTAATCACAGTGTATTCCCATGTGGACAGTGTAATCACAGTGTATTCCCATGGGGACAATGGAGTCACAGTGTTTTCCCATGTGGACAGTGTAATCACAGTGTATTCCCATGTGGACAGTGTAGTCACAGTGTATTCCCATGTGGACAGTGTAGTCACAGTGTATTCCCATGTGGACAGTGTAGTCACAGTATATTCCCATGTGGATAGTATAGTCACAGTGTATTCCCATGTGGACAGTGTAGTCACAGTGTATTCCCATGTGGACAGTGTAGTCACAGTGTATTCCCATGTGGACAGTGTAGTCACAGTGTAATCCCATGTGGGCAGTGTAGTGACAGTGTATTCCCATGTGGACAGTGTAGTCACAGTGTATTCCCATGTGGACACTGTAGTCAAAGTGTATTCCCATGTGGGCAGTGTAATCACAGTGTATTCCCAAGTGGACAGTGTAATCACAGTGTATTCCCATGTGGACAGAGTAGTCACAGTGTATTCCCATGCGGACAGTGTAATCACAGTGTATTCCCAAGTGGACAGTGTAGTCACAGTGTATTCCCATGTGGACAGTGGAGTCACAGTGTATTCCCATGTGGACAGTGTAGTCACAGTGTATTCCCATGTGGACAGTGTAGTCACAGTGTAATCCCATGTGGACGGTGTAGTGACAGTGTATTCCCATGTGGACAGTGTAGTGACAGTGTATTCCCATGTGGACAGTGTAGTCACAGTGTATTCCAAATGTGGACAGTGTAATCACAGTGTATTCCCAATGTGGACAGTGTAGTCACAGTGTATTCCCATGTGGACAGTGTAGTCACAGTGTATTCCCATGTGGGCAGTGTAGTCACAGTGTATTCCCATGTGGACAGTGTAATCACAGTGCATTCCCATGTGGACAGTGTAATCACAGTGTATTCCCATGTGGACAGTGTAGTCACAGTGTATTCCCATGTGGACAGTGCAGTCACAGTGTATTCTCATGTGGACAGTGTAATCACCGTGTATTCCCATGTGGACAGTGCAGGCACAGTCTATTCCCATGTGAACAGTGCAGTCACAGTGTATTCCCATGTGGACAGTGTAGTCACAGTGTATTCCCATGTGGACAGTGTAGTCACAGTGTATTCCCATGTGGACAGTGTAGTCACAGTGTATTCCCATGTGTACAGTGTAATCACAGTGTATTCCCATGTGGACAGGGTAATCACAGTGTATTCCCATGTGGACAGTGTAGTCACAGTGTATACCCATGTGGACAGTGTAGTCACATTGTATTCCCATGTGGACAGTGCAATCACAGTGCATTCCCATGTGGACAGTGTAATCACAGTGTATTCCCATGTGCACAGTGCAGTCACAGTGTATTGTCATGTGGACAGTGTAGTCACAGTGTATTCCCATATTGACTGTGTAATCAAAGTGTATTCCCATGTGGACAGTGTAGTCACAGTGTATTCCCATGTGGACAGTGCAGGCACAGTGTATTCCCTGCTGGACAGTGTAATCACAGTGTATTCCCATGTGGACAGTGCAATCACAGTGTATTCCCATGTGGACAGTGTAGTCACAGTGTATTCCCATGTGGACAGTGTAATCACAGTGTATTCCCATGTGGACAGTGTAATCACAGTGTATTGCCATGCGGACAGTGTAGTCACAGTGTATTCCCATGTGGAAAGTGTAGTCACAGTGTGTTCCCATGTGGACAGTGTAGTCACAGTGTATTCCCATGTGGACAGTGTAGTCACAGTGTATTCCCATGTGGACAGTGTAATCACAGTATATTCCCATGTGGACAGTGTAGTCACAATGTATTCCCATGTGGACAGTGTAGTCACAGTGTATTCCCATGTGGACAGTGTAGTCACAGTGTATTCCCATGTTGACAGTGTAGTCACAGTGTATTCCCATGTGGACAGTGTAGTCACAGTGTATTCCCATGTGGACAGTGTAATCACAGTGTATTCCCATGTGGACAGTGTAGTCACAGTGTATTCCCATGTGGACAGTGTAATCACAGTGTATTCCCATGTGGACAGTTTAGTCACAGTGTATTCCCATGTGGACAGTGTAGTCACAGTGTATTCCCATGTGGACAGTGTAGTCACAGTGCATTCCCATGTGGACAGTGTAATCACAGTATATTCCCATGTGGACAGTGTAGTCACAGTGTATTCCCATGTGGACAGTTTAATCACAGTGTATTCCCATGTGGACAGTGTAGTCACAGTGTATTCCCATGTGGACAGTGTAGTCACAGTATATTCCCATGTGGACAGTGTAGTCACAGTGTATTCCCATGTGGACAGTGTAATCACAGTATATTCCCATGTGGACAGTGTAATCACGGTGTATTCCCATGTGGACAGTTTAGTCACAGTGTATTCCCATGTGGACAGTGTAGTCACAGTGTATTCCCATGTGGACAGTGCAGGCACAGTGTATTCCCATGTGGACAGTGTAATCACTGTGTATTCCCATGTGGACAGTGTAGTCACAGTGTATTCCCATGTGGACAGTGCAGTCACAGTGTATTCACATGTGGACAGTGTAATCAAAGTGTATTCCCATGTGGGCAGTGTAATCACAGTGTATTCCCAAGTGGACAGTGTAATCACAGTGTATTCCCATGTGGACAGAGTAGTCACAGTGTATTCCCATGCGGACAGTGTAATCACAGTGTATTCCCAAGTGGACAGTGTAGTCACAGTGTATTCCCATGTGGACAGTGGAGTCACAGTGTATTCCCATGTGGACAGTGTAGTCACAGTGTATTCCCATGTCGACAGTGTAGTCACAGTGTAATCCCATGTGGACGGTGTAGTGACAGTGTATTCCCATGTGGACAGTGTAGTGACAGTGTATTCCCATGTGGACAGTGTAGTCACAGTGTATTCCAAATGTGGACAGTGTAATCACAGTGTATTCCCAATGTGGACAGTGTAGTCACAGTGTATTCCCATGTGGACAGTGTAGTCACAGTGTATTCCCATGTGGGCAGTGTAGTCACAGTGTATTCCCATGTGGACAGTGTAATCACAGTGCATTCCCATGTGGACAGTGTAATCACAGTGTATTCCCATGTGGACAGTGTAGTCACAGTGTATTCCCATGTGGACAGTGCAGTCACAGTGTATTCTCATGTGGACAGTGTAATCACCGTGTATTCCCATGTGGACAGTGCAGGCACAGTGTATTCCCATGTGAACAGTGCAGTCACAGTGTATTCCCATGTGGACAGTGTAGTCACAGTGTATTCCCATGTGGACAGTGTAGTCACAGTGTATTCCCATGTGGACAGTGTAGTCACAGTGTATTCCCATGTGTACAGTGTAATCACAGTGTATTCCCATGTGGACAGGGTAATCACAGTGTATTCCCATGTGGACAGTGTAGTCACAGTGTATACCCATGTGGACAGTGTAGTCACATTGTATTCCCATGTGGACAGTGCAATCACAGTGTATTCCCATGTGGACAGTGTAATCACAGTGTATTCCCATGTGCACAGTGCAGTCACAGTGTATTGTCATGTGGACAGTGTAGTCACAGTGTATTCCCATATTGACTGTGTAATCAAAGTGTATTCCCATGTGGACAGTGTAGTCACAGTGTATTCCCATGTGGACAGTGCAGTCACAGTGTATTCCCTGCTGGACAGTGTAATCACAGTGTATTCCCATGTGGACAGTGCAATCACAGTGTATTCCCATGTGGACAGTGTAGTCACAGTGTATTCCCATGTGGACAGTGTAATCACAGTGTATTCCCATGTGGACAGTGTAATCACAGTGTATTGCCATGCGGACAGTGTAGTCACAGTGTATTCCCATGTGGACAGTGTAGTCACAGTGTGTTCCCATGTGGACAGTGTAGTCACAGTGTATTCCCATGTGGACAGTGTAGTCACAGTGTATTCCCATGTGGACAGTGTAATCACAGTATATTCCCATGTGGACAGTGTAGTCACAATGTATTCCCATGTGGACAGTGTAGTCACAGTGTATTCCCATGTGGACAGTGTAGTCACAGTGTATTCCCATGTTGACAGTGTAGTCACAGTGTATTCCCATGTGGACAGTGTAGTCACAGTGTATTCCCATGTGGACAGTGTAATCACAGTGTATTCCCATGTGGACAGTGTAGTCACAGTGTATTCCCATGTGGACAGTGTAATCACAGTGTATTCCCATGTGGACAGTTTAGTCACAGTGTATTCCCATGTGGACAGTGTAGTCACAGTATATTCCCATGTGGACAGTGTAGTCACAGTGTATTCCCATGTGGACAGTGTAATCACAGTATATTCCCATGTGGACAGTGTAATCACGGTGTATTCCCATGTGGACAGTGTAGTCACAGTGTATTCCCATGCGGACAGTGTACTCACAGTGTATTCCCATGTGGACAGTGTAGTCACAGTGTATTCCCATGGGGACAGTGCAGGCACAGTGTATTCCCATGTGGACAGTGTAATCACTGTGTATTCCCATGTGGACAGTGTAGTCACAGTGTATTCCCATGTGGACAGTGCAGTCACAGTGTATTCACATGTGGACAGTGTAATCAAAGTGTATTCCCATGTGGACAGTGCAGGCACAGTGTATTCCCATGTGAACAGTGCAGTCACAGTGTATTCCCATGTGGACAGTGTAGTCACAGTGTATTCCCATGTGGACAGTGTAATCACAGTGTATTCCCATGTGGACAGGGTAATCACAGTGTATTCCCATGTGGACATTGTAGTCACAGTGTTTTCCCATGTGGACAGTGTAGTCACATTGTATTCCCATGTGGACAGTGTAATCACAGTGTATTCCCATGTGGACAGTGTAATCACAGTGTATTCCCATGTGGACAGTGCAGTCACAGTGTATTCCCATGTGGACAGTGTAGTCACAGTGTATTCCCATATTGACTGTGTAATCACAGTGTATTCCCATGTGGACAGTGTAGTCACAGTGTATTCGCATGTGGACAGTGTAGTCACAGTGTATTCCCATGTGGATAGTGTAATCACAGTGTATTCCCATGAAGACAGTGTAGTCACAGTGTATTCCCATGTGGACAGTGTAGTCACAGTGTATTCCCATTTGGACAGTGTGGTCACAGTGTATTCCAATGTGGACAGTGTAATCACAGTGTATTCCCATGTGGACAGTGTAATCACAGTGTATTCCCATGGGGACAGTGTAGTCACAGTGTTTTCACAGTTGGACAGTGAAGCCACAGTGCATTCCCATGTGGACAGTGTAGTCACAGTGTATTCCCATGTGGACATTGTAATCACAGTGCATTCCCATGTGGACAGTGTAGTCACAGTGTATTCACATGTGGACAGTGTAGTCACAGTATATTCCCATGTGGACAGTGTAGTCACAGTGTATTCCCATGTGTACAGTGTAGTCACAGTGTATTCCCATGTGGACAGTGTAGTCACAGTGTATTCCCATGTGGACAGTGTAATCACAGTGTATTCCCATGTGGAAAGGGTTATCACAGTATATTCCCATGTGGACAGTGTAGTCACAGTGTATTTCCATGTGGACAGTGTAGTCACATTGTATTCCCATGTGGACAGTGTAGTCACAGTGTATTCCCATGTGGACAGTGTAGTCACAGTGTATTCCCACGTGGGCAGTGTAGTCACAGTGTATTCCCATGTGGACAGTGTAATCACAGTGTATTCCGATGTGGACAGTGTAATCACAGTGTATTGCCATGCGGACAGTGTAGTCACAGTGTATTCCCATGCGGACAGTGTAATCACAGTGTATTCCCATGTGGACAGTGTAGTCACAGTGTATTCCCATGTGGACAGTGCAGTCACAGTGTATTCCCATGTGGACAGTGTAGTAACAGTGTATTCCCACGTGGACAGTGTAATCACAGTGTATTCCCATGTGGAAAGGGCAATCACAGTATATTCCCATGTGGACAGTGTAATCACAGTGTATTTCCATGTGGACAGTGTAGTCACATTGTATTCCCATGTGGACAGTGTAGTCACAGTGTATTCTCATGTGGACAGTGTAATCACAGTGTATTCCCACGTGGGCAGTGTAGTCACAGTGTATTCTCATGTGGACAGTGTAATCATAGTGTATTCCCATGTGGACAGTATAGTCACAGTGTATTCCCATGTGGACATTGTAGTCACAGTGTATTCCCATGTGGACAGTGTAATCACAGTGTATTCCCATGTGGACAGTGTAATCACAGTGTATTGCCATGCGGACAGTGTAGTCACAGTGTATTCCCATGCGGACAGTGTAATCACAGTATATTCCCATGTGGACAGTGTAGTCACAGTGTATTCCAATGTGGACAGTGCAGTCACAGTGTATTCCCATGTGGAAAGTGTAGTCACAGTGTATTCCCATGTGGACAGTGTACTCACAGTGTATTCCCATGTGGACAGTGTATTCACAGTGTATTCCCATGTGGACATTGTAATCACAGTGTATTCCCATGTGGACAGTGTAGTCACAGTGTATTCCCATGTGGACAGTGTAGTCACAGTGTATTCCCATGTGGACAGTGTAGTCACAGTGTATTCCCATGGGACAGTGTAGTCACAGTGTATTCCCATGTGGACAGTTCAGTCACAGTGTATTCCCATGTGGACAGTGTAATCACAGTGTATTCCCATGTGGACAGTGCAGTCACATTGTATTCCCATGTGGACAGTGTAATCACAGTGTATTCCCATGTGGACAGTGTAATCACAATGTATTCCCATGTTGACAGTGTAATCACAGTGTATTCCCATGGGGACAGTGTAGTCACAGTATATTCCCATGTGGACAGTGTAGTCACAGTGTATTCCCATGTGGACAGTGTAGTCAAAGTGTATTCCCATGTGGACAGTGTAGTCACAGTGTACTCCCATGTGGCCAGTGTAGTCACAGTGTATTCCCATGTGGACAGTGTAGTCACAGTGTATTCCCATGTGGACAGTGTAGTCACAGTGTATTCCCATGTGAACAGTATAGTCACAGTGTATTCCCATGTGGACAGTTTAGTCACAGTGTATTCCCATGTGGACAGTTTAATCAAAGTCTATTCCCATGTGGACTGTGCAGTCA
Source organism: Cetorhinus maximus (assembly GCF_964194155.1). NCBI lineage: Eukaryota > Metazoa > Chordata > Chondrichthyes > Lamniformes > Cetorhinidae > Cetorhinus > Cetorhinus maximus. The sequence goes on from NW_027596861.1 coordinate 50,623, forward strand.
CAGTGTATTCCCATGTGGACAGTGTAATCACAGTGTATTCCCATGTGGAATGTGTAATCACATTGTATTCCCATGTGGACAGTGTAATAAAAGTGTATTCCCATGTGGACAGTGTAATCACAGTTTATTCCCATGTGGACAGTGTAGTCACAGTGTATTCCCATCTGGACAGTGTAATCACAGTGAATTCCCATGTGGACAGTGTAGTGACAGTGTATTCCCATGTGGACAGTGTAATCACAGTGAATTCCCATGTGGACAGTGTAGTGACAGTGTATTCCCATGTGGACAGTGTAGTCACCGTGTATTCCCATGTGGACAGTGTAATCACAGTGTATTCCCATGTGGGCAGTGTAATCACGGTGTATTCCCATGTGGACAGTGTAGTCACAGTGTATTCCCATGTGGACAGTGTAGTCACAGTGTATTCCCATGTGGACAGTGTAATCACAGTGTATTCCCATGTGGACCGTGTAGTCATAGTATTTTCCTATGTGGACAGTGTAATCACAGTGTATTCCCATGTGGACAATGTAGTCACAGTGTATTCCCATGTGGACAGTGTAGTCACAGTGTATTCCCATGTGGACAGTGTAGTCACAGTGTATTCCCATGTGGACAGTGTAGTCACAGTGTATTCCCATGTGGACAGTGTAATCACAGTGAATTCCCATGTGGACAGTGTAATCACAATGTATTCCCATGTAGACAGTGTAGTCACAGTGTATTCCCATGCGGACATTGTAATCACAGTGTATTCCCATGTGGACAGTGTAGTCACAGTGTATTCCCATGTGGACAGTGCAGGCACAGTGCTTTCCCATGTGGACAGTGCAGTCACATTGTATTCCCATGTGGACAGTATAATCACAGTGTATTCCCATGTGGACAGTGTAATCACAGTGTATTCCCATGTGGACAGTGTAATCACAGTATATTCCCATGGGGACAGTGTAGTCACAGTGTTTTCACATGTGGACAGTGTAGTCACAGTGTATTCCCATGTGGACAGTATAGTCACAGTGCATTCCCATGTGGACATTGTAATCACAGTGTATTCCCATGTGGACAGTGTAGTCACAGTGTATTCCCATGTGGATAGTGTAGTCACGGTATATTCCCATGTGGACAGTGTAGTCACAGTGTATTCCCATGTGGACAGTGTAGTCAAAGTGTATTCCCATGTGGACAGTGTAGTCACAGTGTATTCCCATGTGGACAGTGTAGTCACAGTGTATTCCCATGTGGACAGTGTAGTCACAGTGTATTCCCACGTGGGCAGTGTAGTCACAGTGTATTCCCATGTGGACAGTGTAATCACAGTGTATTCCGATGTGGACAGTGTAATCACAGTGTATTGCCATGCGGACAGTGTAGTCACAGTGTATTCCCATGCGGACAGTGTAATCACAGTGTATTCCCATGTGGACAGTGTAGTCACAGTGTATTCCCATGTGGACAGTGCAGTCACAGTGTATTCCCATGTGGACAGTGTAGTAACAGTGTATTCCCACGTGGACAGTGTAATCACAGTGTATTCCCATGTGGAAAGTGTAATCACAGTATATTCCCATGTGGACAGTGTAATCACAGTGTATTTCCATGTGGACAGTGTAGTCACATTGTATTCCCATGTGGACAGTGTAGTCACAGTGTATTCCCATGTGGACAGTGTAATCACAGTGTATTCCCACGTCGGGAGTGTAGTCACAGTGTATTCTCATGTGGACAGTGTAATCATAGTGTATTCCCATGTGGACAGTATAGTCACAGTGTATTCCCATGTGGACATTGTAGTCACAGTGTATTCCCATGTGGACAGTGTAATCACAGTGTATTCCCATGTGGACAGTGTAATCACAGTGTATTGCCATGCGGACAGTGTAGTCACAGTGTATTCCCATGCGGACAGTGTAATCACAGTATATTCCCATGTGGACAGTGTAGTCACAGTGTATTCCCATGTGGACAGTGCAGTCACAGTGTATTCCAATGTGGACAGTGCAGTCACAGTGTATTCCCATGTGGAAAGTGTAGTCACAGTGTATTCCCATGTGGACAGTGTAGTCACAGTGTATTCCCATGTGGACAGTGTATTCACAGTGTATTCCCATGTGGACATTGTAATCACAGTGTATTCCCATGTGGACAGTGTAGTCACAGTGTATTCCCATGTGGACAGTGTAGTCACAGTGTATTCCCATGTGGACAGTGTAGTCACAGTGTATTCCCATGGGACAGTGTAGTCACAGTGTATTCCCATGTGGACAGTTTAGTCACAGTGTATTCCCATGTGGACAGTGTAATCACAGTGTATTCCCATGTGGACAGTGCAGTCACATTGTATTCCCATGTGGACAGTGTAATCACAGTGTATTCCCATGTGGACAGTGTAATCACAATGTATTCCCATGTTGACAGTGTAATCACAGTGTATTCCCATGGGGACAGTGTAGTCACAGTATATTCCCATGTGGACAGTGTAGTCACAGTGTATTCCCACGTGGACAGTGTAGTCAAAGTGTATTCCCATGTGGACAGTGTAGTCACAGTGTACTCCCATGTGGCCAGTGTAGTCACAGTGTATTCCCATGTGGACAGTGTAGTCACAGTGTATTCCCATGTGGACAGTGTAGTCACAGTGTATTCCCATGTGGACAGTATAGTCACAGTGTATTCCCATGTGGACAGTTTAGTCACAGTGTATTCCCATGTGGACAGTTTAATCACAGTGTATTCCCATGTGGACAGTGTAGTCACAGGGTATTCCCATGTGGACAGTGAAGGCACAGTGTAATCCCATGTGGACTGTGCAGTCACAGTGTATTCCCATGTGGACAGTGTAATCACAGTGTATTCCCATGTGGAATGTGTAATCACATTGTATTCCCATGTGGACAGTGTAATCAAAGTGTATTCCCATGTGGACAGTGTAATCACAGTTTATTCCCATGTGGACAGTGTAGTCACAGTGTATTCCCATGTGGACAGTGTAATCGCAGTGAATTCCCATGTGGACAGTGTAGTCACAGTGTATTCCCATGTGGACAGTGTAATCACAGTGTATACCCCTGTGGACAGTGTAATCACGGTGTATTCCCATGTGGACAGTGTAGTCACAGTGTATTCCCATGTGGACAGTGTAGTCACAGTGTATTCCCATGTGGACAGTGTAATCACAGTGTATTCCCATGTGGACCGTGTAGTCATAGTATTTTCCTATGTGGACAGTGTAATCACAGTGTATTCCCATGTGGACAATGTAGTCACAGTGTATTCCCATGTGGACAGTGTAGTCACAGTGTATTCCCATGTGGACAGTGTAGTCACAGTGTATTCCCATGTGGACAGTGTAATCACAGTGTATTCCCATGTGGACAGTGTAATCACAATGTATTCCCATGTCGACAGTGTAGTCACAGTGTATTCCCATGCGGACATTGTAATCACAGTGTATTCCCATGTGGACAGTGTAGTCACAGTGTATTCCCATGTGGACAGTGCAGGCACAGTGCTTTCCCATGTGGACAGTGCAGTCACATTGTATTCCCATGTGGACAGTATAATCACAGTGTATTCCCATGTGGACAGTGTAATCACAGTGTATTCCCATGTGGACAGTGTAATCACAGTGTATTCCCATGGGGACAGTGTAGTCACAGTGTTTTCACATGTGGACAGTGTAGTCACAGTGTATTCCCATGTGGACAGTATAGTCACAGTGCATTCCCATGTGGACATTGTAATCACAGTGTATTCCCATGTGGACAGTGTAGTCACAGTGTATTCCCATGTGGATAGTGTAGTCACGGTATATTCCCATGTGGACAGTGTAGTCACAGTGTATTCCCATGTGGACAGTGTAGTCAAAGTGTATTCCCATGTGGACAGTGTAGTCACAGTGTATTCCCATGTGGACAGTGTAGTCACAGTGTATTCCCATGTGGACAGTGTAGTCACAGTGTATTCCCACGTGGGCAGTGTAGTCACAGTGTATTCCCATGTGGACAGTGTAATCACAGTGTATTCCGATGTGGACAGTGTAATCACAGTGTATTGCCATGCGGACAGTGTAGTCACAGTGTATTCCCATGCGGACAGTGTAATCACAGTGTATTCCCATGTGGACAGTGTAGTCACAGTGTATTCCCATGTGGACAGTGCAGTCACAGTGTATTCCCATGTGGACAGTGTAGTAACAGTGTATTCCCACGTGGACAGTGTAATCACAGTGTATTCCCATGTGGAAAGTGTAATCACAGTATATTCCCATGTGGACAGTGTAATCACAGTGTATTTCCATGTGGACAGTGTAGTCACATTGTATTCCCATGTGGACAGTGTAGTCACAGTGTATTCCCATGTGGACAGTGTAATCACAGTGTATTCCCACGTGGGGAGTGTAGTCACAGTGTATTCTCATGTGGACAGTGTAATCATAGTGTATTCCCATGTGGACAGTATAGTCACAGTGTATTCCCATGTGGACATTGTAGTCACAGTGTATTCCCATGTGGACAGTGTAATCACAGTGTATTCCCATGTGGACAGTGTAATCACAGTGTATTGCCATGCGGACAGTGTAGTCACAGTGTATTCCCATGCGGACAGTGTAATCACAGTATATTCCCATGTGGACAGTGTAGTCACAGTGTATTCCCATGTGGACAGTGCAGTCACAGTGTATTCCAATGTGGACAGTGCAGTCACAGTGTATTCCCATGTGGAAAGTGTAGTCACAGTGTATTCCCATGTGGACAGTGTAGTCACAGTGTATTCCCATGTGGACAGTGTATTCACAGTGTATTCCCATGTGGACATTGTAATCACAGTGTATTCCCATGTGGACAGTGTAGTCACAGTGTATTCCCATGTGGACAGTGTAGTCACAGTGTATTCCCATGTGGACAGTGTAGTCACAGTGTATTCCCATGGGACAGTGTAGTCACAGTGTATTCCCATGTGGACAGTTTAGTCACAGTGTATTCCCATGTGGACATTGTAATCACAGTGTATTCCCATGTGGACAGTGCAGTCACATTGTATTCCCATGTGGACAGTGTAATCACAGTGTATTCCCATGTGGACAGTGTAATCACAATGTATTCCCATGTTGACAGTGTAATCACAGTGTATTCCCATGGGGACAGTGTAGTCACAGTATATTCCCATGTGGACAGTGTAGTCACAGTGTATTCCCATGTGGACAGTGTAGTCAAAGTGTATTCCCATGTGGACAGTGTAGTCACAGTGTACTCCCATGTGGCCAGTGTAGTCACAGTGTATTCCCATGTGGACAGTGTAGTCACAGTGTATTCCCATGTGGACAGTGTAGTCACAGTGTATTCCCATGTGGACAGTATAGTCACAGTGTATTCCCATGTGGACAGTTTAGTCACAGTGTATTCCCATGTGGACAGTTTAATCACAGTGTATTCCCATGTGGACAGTGTAGTCACAGGGTATTCCCATGTGGACAGTGAAGGCACAGTGTAATCCCATGTGGACTGTGCAGTCACAGTGTATTCCCATGTGGACAGTGTAATCACAGTGTATTCCCATGTGGAATGTGTAATCACATTGTATTCCCATGTGGACAGTGTAATCAAAGTGTATTCCCATGTGGACAGTGTAATCACAGTTTATTCCCATGTGGACAGTGTAGTCACAGTGTATTCCCATGTGGACAGTGTAATCGCAGTGAATTCCCATGTGGACAGTGTAGTCACAGTGTATTCCCATGTGGACAGTGTAATCACAGTGTATTCCCATGTGGACAGTGTAATCACGGTGTATTCCCATGTGGACAGTGTAGTCACAGTGTATTCCCATGTGGACAGTGTAGTCACAGGGTATTCCCATGTGGACAGTGAAGGCACAGTGTAATCCCATGTGGACTGTGCAGTCACAGTGTATTCCCATGTGGACAGTGTAATCACAGTGTATTCCCATGTGGAATGTGTAATCACATTGTATTCCCATGTGGACAGTGTAATCAAAGTGTATTCCCATGTGGACAGTGTAATCACAGTTTATTCCCATGTGGACAGTGTAGTCACAGTGTATTCCCATGTGGACAGTTTAGTCACAGTGTATTCCCATGTGGACAGTTTAATCACAGTGTATTCCCATGTGGAAAGTGTAGTCACAGTGTACTCCCATGTGGACAGTGTAGTCACAGTGTATTCCCATGTGGACAGTGTAGTGACAGTGTATTCCCATGTCGACAGTAAAATCACAGTGTATTCCCATGTGGACAGTGCAGGCACAGTGTATTCCCATGTGAACAGTGCAGTCACAGTGTATTCCCATGTGGACAGTGAAATCACAGTGTATTCCCATGTGGACATTGTAGTCACAGTGTATTCCCATGTGGACAGTGAAATCACAGTGTATTCCCATGTGGACAGTGTAGTCACAGTGTATTCCCATGTGGACAGTGTAGTCACAGTGTTTTCCCATGTTGACAGTGTAGTCACAGTGTATTCCCATGTCGACAGTGTAGTCACAGTGTATTCCCATGTGGACAGTGTAAACTCAGTGTATTGCCATGTGGACAGTGTAGTCACAGTGTATTCCCATGTGGACAGTGTAATCACAGTGTATTCCCATGTGGACAGTTTAGTCACAGTGTATTCCCATGTGGACAGTGTAATCACAGTGTATTCCCATGTGGACAGTGTAATCACAGTGTACTCCCATGTGGACAGGGTAATCACAGTATATTCCAATGCGGACAGTGTTGTCACAGTGTATTCCCATGTGGACAGTGTAGTCACAGTGTATTCCCACGTGGACAGTGTAGTCACAGTGTATTCCCATGTGGACAGTGAAGTCACAGTGTATTCCCATGTGGACAGTGTAGTCACAGTGTATTCCCATGTGGACAGTGTAATCACAGTATATTGCCATGTGGAAAGTGTAGTCACAGTGTATTCTCATGTGGACAGTGTAGTCACAGTGTATTACCATGTGGACAGTGTAGTCGCAGTGTATTCCCATGTGGACAGTGTTGTCACAGTGTATTCCCATGTGGACAGTGTAATCACAGTGTATTCCCATGTGGACAGTGTAATCACAGTGTATTCCCATGTGGACAGTGTAATCACAGTGTATTCCCATGTGGACAGTGTAGTCACAGTGTATTCCCATGTGGACAGTGTAATCACAGTGTATTCCCATGTGGACAGTGTATTCACAGTGTATTGCCATGCAGACAGTGTAGTCACAGTGTATTCCCATGCGGAAAGTGTAGTCACAGTGTATTCCCATGTGGACAGTGTAGTCACAGTGTATTCCCATGTGGACAGTGTAGTGACAGTGTATTCCCATGTGGACAGTGTAATCACAGTGTATTCCCATGTGGACAGTGTAGTCACAGTGTATTCCCATGTGGACAGTGAAGGCACAGTGTATTCCCATGTGGACATTGTAGTCACAGTGTATTCCCATGTGGAAAGTGTAGTCACAGTGTACTCCCATGTGGACAGTGTAGTCACAGTGTATTCCCATGTGGACAGTGTAGTGGCAGTGTATTCCCATGTCGACAGTATAATCACCGTGTATTCCCATGTGGACAGTGCAGGCACAGTGTATTCCCATGTGAACAGTGCAGTCACAGTGTATTCCCATGTGGACAGTGAAATCACAGTGTATTCCCATGTGGACAGTGTAGTCACAGTGTATTCCCATGTGGACAGTGTAATCACAGTGTATTCCCATGAGGACAGTGTAATCACAGTGTATTCCCATGTGGACAGTGTAATCACAGTGTATTCCCATGTGGACAGTGTAGTCACAGTGTATTCCCATGTGGACAGTGTGGTCACAGTGTATTCCCATGTGGACAGTGTAATCACAGTGTATTCCCATGTGGACAGTGTAGTCACAGTGTTTTCCCATGTGGACAGTGTAATCACAGTGTATTCCCATGTGGACAGTGTAGTCACAGTGTATTCCCATGTGGACAGTGTAGTCACAGTGTATTCCCATGTGGACAGTGTAGTCACAGTGTATTCCCATGTGGGCAGTGTAGTCACAGTGTATTCCCATGTGGGCAGTGTAGTCACAGTGTATTCCCATGTGGGCAGTGTAGTCACAGTATATTCCCATGTGGACAGTGTAGTCACAGTTTATTCTCATGTTGACAGTGTAGACACAGTGTATTCCCATGTGGACAGTGTAATCACAGTGTTTCCCATGTGGACAGTGTAATCACAGTGTATTCCCATTTGGACAGTGTAGTCACAGTGTATTCCGATGCGGACAGTGTAATCACAGTGTATTCCCATGCGGACAGTGTATTCCCATGTGGACAGTGCAGTCACAGTGTATTCCCATGTGGACAGTGCAGTCACAGTGTATTCCCATGTGGACAGTGTAATCACAGTGTATTCCCATGCGGACAGTGTATTCCCATGTGGACAGTGTAGTCACAGTGTATTACCATGTGGACAGTGCAGTCACAGTGTATTCCCATGTGGACAGTGTGATCACAGTGTATTCCCATGTGGACAGTGTAATCACAGTGTATTCCCATGTGGACAGTGTAATCACAGTGTATTCCCATGGGGACAATGGAGTCACAGTGTTTTCCCATGTGGACAGTGTAATCACAGTGTATTCCCATGTGGACAGTGTAGTCACAGTGTATTCCCATGTGGACAGTGTAGTCACAGTGTATTCCCATGTGGACAGTGTAGTCACAGTATATTCCCATGTGGATAGTATAGTCACAGTGTATTCCCATGTGGACAGTGTAGTCACAGTGTATTCCCATGTGGACAGTGTAGTCACAGTGTATTCCCATGTGGACAGTGTAGTCACAGTGTATTCCCATGTGGGCAGTGTAGTGACAGTGTATTCCCATGTGGACAGTGTAGTCACAGTGTATTCCCATGTGGACACTGTAGTCAAAGTGTATTCCCATGTGGGCAGTGTAATCACAGTGTATTCCCAAGTGGACAGTGTAATCACAGTGTATTCCCATGTGGACAGAGTAGTCACAGTGTATTCCCATGCGGACAGTGTAATCACAGTGTATTCCCAAGTGGACAGTGTAGTCACAGTGTATTCCCATGTGGACAGTGGAGTCACAGTGTATTCCCATGTGGACAGTGTAGTCACAGTGTATTCCCATGTGGACAGTGTAGTCACAGTGTAATCCCATGTGGACGGTGTAGTGACAGTGTATTCCCATGTGGACAGTGTAGTGACAGTGTATTCCCATGTGGACAGTGTAGTCACAGTGTATTCCAAATGTGGACAGTGTAATCACAGTGTATTCCCAATGTGGACAGTGTAGTCACAGTGTATTCCCATGTGGACAGTGTAGTCACAGTGTATTCCCATGTGGGCAGTGTAGTCACAGTGTATTCCCATGTGGACAGTGTAATCACAGTGCATTCCCATGTGGACAGTGTAATCACAGTGTATTCCCATGTGGACAGTGTAGTCACAGTGTATTCCCATGTGGACAGTGCAGTCACAGTGTATTCTCATGTGGACAGTGTAATCACCGTGTATTCCCATGTGGACAGTGCAGGCACAGTCTATTCCCATGTGAACAGTGCAGTCACAGTGTATTCCCATGTGGACAGTGTAGTCACAGTGTATTCCCATGTGGACAGTGTAGTCACAGTGTATTCCCATGTGGACAGTGTAGTCACAGTGTATTCCCATGTGTACAGTGTAATCACAGTGTATTCCCATGTGGACAGGGTAATCACAGTGTATTCCCATGTGGACAGTGTAGTCACAGTGTATACCCATGTGGACAGTGTAGTCACATTGTATTCCCATGTGGACAGTGCAATCACAGTGCATTCCCATGTGGACAGTGTAATCACAGTTTATTCCCATGTGCACAGTGCAGTCACAGTGTATTGTCATGTGGACAGTGTAGTCACAGTGTATTCCCATATTGACTGTGTAATCAAAGTGTATTCCCATGTGGACAGTGTAGTCACAGTGTATTCCCATGTGGACAGTGCAGTCACAGTGTATTCCCTGCTGGACAGTGTAATCACAGTGTATTCCCATGTGGACAGTGCAATCACAGTGTATTCCCATGTGGACAGTGTAGTCACAGTGTATTCCCATGTGGACAGTGTAATCACAGTGTATTCCCATGTGGACAGTGTAATCACAGTGTATTGCCATGCGGACAGTGCAGTCACAGTGTATTCCCATGTGGACAGTGTAGTCACAGTGTGTTCCCATGTGGACAGTGTAGTCACAGTGTATTCCCATGTGGACAGTGTAGTCACAGTGTATTCCCATGTGGACAGTGTAATCACAGTATATTCCCATGTGGACAGTGTAGTCACAATGTATTCCCATGTGGACAGTGTAGTCACAGTGTATTCCCATGTGGACAGTGTAGTCACAGTGTATTCCCATGTTGACAGTGTAGTCACAGTGTATTCCCATGTGGACAGTGTAGTCACAGTGTATTCCCATGTGGACAGTGTAATCACAGTGTATTCCCATGTGGACAGTGTAGTCACAGTGTATTCCCATGTGGACAGTGTAATCACAGTGTATTCCCATGTGGACAGTTTAGTCACAGTGTATTCCCATGTGGACAGTGTAGTCACAGTGTATTCCCATGTGGACAGTGTAGTCACAGTGCATTCCCATGTGGACAGTGTAATCACAGTATATTCCCATGTGGACAGTGTAGTCACAGTGTATTCCCATGTGGACAGTTTAATCACAGTGTATTCCCATGTGGACAGTGTAGTCACAGTGTATTCCCATGTGGACAGTGTAGTCACAGTATATTCCCATGGGGACAGTGTAGTCACAGTGTATTCCCATGTGGACAGTGTAATCACAGTATATTCCCATGTGGACAGTGTAATCACGGTGTATTCCCATGTGGACAGTTTAGTCACAGTGTATTCCCATGCGGACAGTGTAATCACAGTGTATTCCCATGTGGACAGTGTAGTCACAGTGTATTCCCATGTGGACAGTGCAGGCACAGTGTATTCCCATGTGGACAGTGTAATCACTGTGTATTCCCATGTGGACAGTGTAGTCACAGTGTATTCCCATGTGGACAGTGCAGTCACAGTGTATTCACATGTGGACAGTGTAATCAAAGTGTATTCCCATGTGGGCAGTGTAATCACAGTGTATTCCCATGTGGACAGAGTAGTCACAGTGTATTCCCATGCGGACAGTGTAATCACAGTGTATTCCCAAGTGGACAGTGTAGTCACAGTGTATTCCCATGTGGACAGTGGAGTCACAGTGTATTCCCATGTGGACAGTGTAGTCACAGTGTATTCCCATGTCGACAGTGTAGTCACAGTGTAATCCCATGTGGACGGTGTAGTGACAGTGTATTCCCATGTGGACAGTGTAGTGACAGTGTATTCCCATGTGGACAGTGTAGTCACAGTGTATTCCAAATGTGGACAGTGTAATCACAGTGTATTCCCAATGTGGACAGTGTAGTCACAGTGTATTCCCATGTGGACAGTGTAGTCACAGTGTATTCCCATGTGGGCAGTGTAGTCACAGTGTATTCCCATGTGGACAGTGTAATCACAGTGCATTCCCATGTGGACAGTGTAATCACAGTGTATTCCCATGTGGACAGTGTAGTCACAGTGTATTCCCATGTGGACAGTGCAGTCACAGTGTATTCTCATGTGGACAGTGTAATCACCGTGTATTCCCATGTGGACAGTGCAGGCACAGTGTATTCCCATGTGAACAGTGCAGTCACAGTGTATTCCCATGTGGACAGTGTAGTCACAGTGTATTCCCATGTGGACAGTGTAGTCACAGTGTATTCCCATGTGGACAGTGTAGTCACAGTGTATTCCCATGTGTACAGTGTAATCACAGTGTATTCCCATGTGGACAGGGTAATCACAGTGTATTCCCATGTGTACAGTGTAGTCACAGTGTATACCCATGTGGACAGTGTAGTCACATTGTATTCCCATGTGGACAGTGCAATCACAGTGTATTCCCATGTGGACAGTGTAATCACAGTGTATTCCCATGTGCACAGTGCAGTCACAGTGTATTGTCATGTGGACAGTGTAGTCACAGTGTATTCCCATATTGACTGTGTAATCAAAGTGTATTCCCATGTGGACAGTGTAGTCACAGTGTATTCCCATGTGGACAGTGCAGTCACAGTGTATTCCCTGCTGGACAGTGTAATCACAGTGTATTCCCATGTGGACAGTGCAATCACAGTGTATTCCCATGTGGACAGTGTAGTCACAGTGTATTCCCATGTGGACAGTGTAATCACAGTGTATTCCCATGTGGACAGTGTAATCACAGTGTATTGCCATGCGGACAGTGTAGTCACAGTGTATTCCCATGTGGACAGTGTAGTCACAGTGTGTTCCCATGTGGACAGTGTAGTCACAGTGTATTCCCATGTGGACAGTGTAGTCACAGTGTATTCCCATGTGGACAGTGTAATCACAGTATATTCCCATGTGGACAGTGTAGTCACAATGTATTCCCATGTGGACAGTGTAGTCACAGTGTATTCCCATGTGGACAGTGTAGTCACAGTGTATTCCCATGTTGACAGTGTAGTCACAGTGTATTCCCATGTGGACAGTGTAGTCACAGTGTATTCCCATGTGGACAGTGTAATCACAGTGTATTCCCATGTGGACAGTGTAGTCACAGTGTATTCCCATGTGGACAGTGTAATCACAGTGTATTCCCATGTGGACAGTTTAGTCACAGTGTATTCCCATGTGGACAGTGTAGTCACAGTATATTCCCATGTGGACAGTGTAGTCACAGTGTATTCCCATGTGGACAGTGTAATCACAGTATATTCCCATGTGGACAGTGTAATCACGGTGTATTCCCATGTGGACAGTGTAGTCACAGTGTATTCCCATGCGGACAGTGTACTCACAGTGTATTCCCATGTGGACAGTGTAGTCACAGTGTATTCCCATGGGGACAGTGCAGGCACAGTGTATTCCCATGTGGACAGTGTAATCACTGTGTATTCCCATGTGGACAGTGTAGTCACAGTGTATTCCCATGTGGACAGTGCAGTCACAGTGTATTCACATGTGGACAGTGTAATCAAAGTGTATTCCCATGTGGACAGTGGAGGCACAGTGTATTCCCATGTGAACAGTGCAGTCACAGTGTATTCCCATGTGGACAGTGTAGTCACAGTGTATTCCCATGTGGACAGTGTAATCACAGTGTATTCCCATGTGGACAGGGTAATCACAGTGTATTCCCATGTGGACATTGTAGTCACAGTGTTTTCCCATGTGGACAGTGTAGTCACATTGTATTCCCATGTGGACAGTGTAATCACAGTGTATTCCCATGTGGACAGTGTAATCACAGTGTATTCCCATGTGGACAGTGCAGTCACAGTGTATTCCCATGTGGACAGTGTAGTCACAGTGTATTCCCATATTGACTGTGTAATCACAGTGTATTCCCATGTGGACAGTGTAGTCACAGTGTATTCGCATGTGGACAGTGTAGTCACAGTGTATTCCCATGTGGATAGTGTAATCACAGTGTATTCCCATGAAGACAGTGTAGTCACAGTGTATTCCCATGTGGACAGTGTAGTCACAGTGTATTCCCATTTGGACAGTGTGGTCACAGTGTATTCCAATGTGGACAGTGTAATCACAGTGTATTCCCATGTGGACAGTGTAATCACAGTGTATTCCCATGGGGACAGTGTAGTCACAGTGTTTTCACAGTTGGACAGTGAAGCCACAGTGCATTCCCATGTGGACAGTGTAGTCACAGTGTATTCCCATGTGGACATTGTAATCACAGTGCATTCCCATGTGGACAGTGTAGTCACAGTGTATTCCCATGTGGACAGTGTAATCACAGTGTATTCCCATGTGGACAGTGTAATCACAATGTATTCCCATGTCGACAGTGTAGTCACAGTGTATTCCCATGCGGACATTGTAATCACAGTGTATTCCCATGTGGACAGTGTAGTCACAGTGTATTCCCATGTGGACAGTGCAGGCACAGTGCTTTCCCATGTGGACAGTGCAGTCACATTGTATTCCCATGTGGACAGTATAATCACAGTGTATTCCCATGTGGACAGTGTAATCACAGTGTATTCCCATGTGGACAGTGTAATCACAGTGTATTCCCATGGGGACAGTGTAGTCACAGTGTTTTCACATGTGGACAGTGTAGTCACAGTGTATTCCCATGTGGACAGTATAGTCACAGTGCATTCCCATGTGGACATTGTAATCACAGTGTATTCCCATGTGGACAGTGTAGTCACAGTGTATTCCCATGTGGATAGTGTAGTCACGGTATATTCCCATGTGGACAGTGTAGTCACAGTGTATTCCCATGTGGACAGTGTAGTCAAAGTGTATTCCCATGTGGACAGTGTAGTCACAGTGTATTCCCATGTGGACAGTGTAGTCACAGTGTATTCCCATGTGGACAGTGTAGTCACAGTGTATTCCCACGTGGGCAGTGTAGTCACAGTGTATTCCCATGTGGACAGTGTAATCACAGTGTATTCCGATGTGGACAGTGTAATCACAGTGTATTGCCATGCGGACAGTGTAGTCACAGTGTATTCCCATGCGGACAGTGTAATCACAGTGTATTCCCATGTGGACAGTGTAGTCACAGTGTATTCCCATGTGGACAGTGCAGTCACAGTGTATTCCCATGTGGACAGTGTAGTAACAGTGTATTCCCACGTGGACAGTGTAATCACAGTGTATTCCCATGTGGAAAGTGTAATCACAGTATATTCCCATGTGGACAGTGTAATCACAGTGTATTTCCATGTGGACAGTGTAGTCACATTGTATTCCCATGTGGACAGTGTAGTCACAGTGTATTCCCATGTGGACAGTGTAATCACAGTGTATTCCCACGTGGGGAGTGTAGTCACAGTGTATTCTCATGTGGACAGTGTAATCATAGTGTATTCCCATGTGGACAGTATAGTCACAGTGTATTCCCATGTGGACATTGTAGTCACAGTGTATTCCCATGTGGACAGTGTAATCACAGTGTATTCCCATGTGGACAGTGTAATCACAGTGTATTGCCATGCGGACAGTGTAGTCACAGTGTATTCCCATGCGGACAGTGTAATCACATTATATTCCCATGTGGACAGTGTAGTCACAGTGTATTCCCATGTGGACAGTGCAGTCACAGTGTATTCCAATGTGGACAGTGCAGTCACAGTGTATTCCCATGTGGAAAGTGTAGTCACAGTGTATTCCCATGTGGACAGTGTAGTCACAGTGTATTCCCATGTGGACAGTGTATTCACAGTGTATTCCCATGTGGACATTGTAATCACAGTGTATTCCCATGTGGACAGTGTAGTCACAGTGTATTCCCATGTGGACAGTGTAGTCACAGTGTATTCCCATGTGGACAGTGTAGTCACAGTGTATTCCCATGGGACAGTGTAGTCACAGTGTATTCCCATGTGGACAGTTTAGTCACAGTGTATTCCCATGTGGACATTGTAATCACAGTGTATTCCCATGTGGACAGTGCAGTCACATTGTATTCCCATGTGGACAGTGTAATCACAGTGTATTCCCATGTGGACAGTGTAATCACAATGTATTCCCATGTTGACAGTGTAATCACAGTGTATTCCCATGGGGACAGTGTAGTCACAGTATATTCCCATGTGGACAGTGTAGTCACAGTGTATTCCCATGTGGACAGTGTAGTCAAAGTGTATTCCCATGTGGACAGTGTAGTCACAGTGTACTCCCATGTGGCCAGTGTAGTCACAGTGTATTCCCATGTGGACAGTGTAGTCACAGTGTATTCCCATGTGGACAGTGTAGTCACAGTGTATTCCCATGTGGACAGTATAGTCACAGTGTATTCCCATGTGGACAGTTTAGTCACAGTGTATTCCCATGTGGACAGTTTAATCACAGTGTATTCCCATGTGGACAGTGTAGTCACAGGGTATTCCCATGTGGACAGTGAAGGCACAGTGTAATCCCATGTGGACTGTGCAGTCACAGTGTATTCCCATGTGGACAGTGTAATCACAGTGTATTCCCATGTGGAATGTGTAATCACATTGTATTCCCATGTGGACAGTGTAATCAAAGTGTATTCCCATGTGGACAGTGTAATCACAGTTTATTCCCATGTGGACAGTGTAGTCACAGTGTATTCCCATGTGGACAGTGTAATCGCAGTGAATTCCCATGTGGACAGTGTAGTCACAGTGTATTCCCATGTGGACAGTGTAATCACAGTGTATTCCCATGTGGACAGTGTAATCACGGTGTATTCCCATGTGGACAGTGTAGTCACAGTGTATTCCCATGTGGACAGTGTAGTCACAGGGTATTCCCATGTGGACAGTGAAGGCACAGTGTAATCCCATGTGGACTGTGCAGTCACAGTGTATTCCCATGTGGACAGTGTAATCACAGTGTATTCCCATGTGGAATGTGTAATCACATTGTATTCCCATGTGGACAGTGTAATCAAAGTGTATTCCCATGTGGACAGTGTAATCACAGTTTATTCCCATGTGGACAGTGTAGTCACAGTGTATTCCCATGTGGACAGTTTAGTCACAGTGTATTCCCATGTGGACAGTTTAATCACAGTGTATTCCCATGTGGAAAGTGTAGTCACAGTGTACTCCCATGTGGACAGTGTAGTCACAGTGTATTCCCATGTGGACAGTGTAGTGACAGTGTATTCCCATGTCGACAGTAAAATCACAGTGTATTCCCATGTGGACAGTGCAGGCACAGTGTATTCCCATGTGAACAGTGCAGTCACAGTGTATTCCCATGTGGACAGTGAAATCACAGTGTATTCCCATGTGGACATTGTAGTCACAGTGTATTCCCATGTGGACAGTGAAATCACAGTGTATTCCCATGTGGACAGTGTAGTCACAGTGTATTCCCATGTGGACAGTGTAGTCACAGTGTTTTCCCATGTTGACAGTGTAGTCACAGTGTATTCCCATGTCGACAGTGTAGTCACAGTGTATTCCCATGTGGACAGTGTAAACTCAGTGTATTGCCATGTGGACAGTGTAGTCACAGTGTATTCCCATGTGGACAGTGTAATCACAGTGTATTCCCATGTGGACAGTTTAGTCACAGTGTATTCCCATGTGGACAGTGTAATCACAGTGTATTCCCATGTGGACAGTGTAATCACAGTGTACTCCCATGTGGACAGGGTAATCACAGTATATTCCAATGCGGACAGTGTTGTCACAGTGTATTCCCATGTGGACAGTGTAGTCACAGTGTATTCCCACGTGGACAGTGTAGTCACAGTGTATTCCCATGTGGACAGTGAAGTCACAGTGTATTCCCATGTGGACAGTGTAGTCACAGTGTATTCCCATGTGGACAGTGTAATCACAGTATATTGCCATGTGGAAAGTGTAGTCACAGTGTATTCTCATGTGGACAGTGTAGTCACAGTGTATTACCATGTGGACAGTGTAGTCGCAGTGTATTCCCATGTGGACAGTGTTGTCACAGTGTATTCCCATGTGGACAGTGTAATCACAGTGTATTCCCATGTGGACAGTGTAATCACAGTGTATTCCCATGTGGACAGTGTAATCACAGTGTATTCCCATGTGGACAGTGTAGTCACAGTGTATTCCCATGTGGACAGTGTAATCACAGTGTATTCCCATGTGGACAGTGTATTCACAGTGTATTGCCATGCAGACAGTGTAGTCACAGTGTATTCCCATGCGGAAAGTGTAGTCACAGTGTATTCCCATGTGGACAGTGTAGTCACAGTGTATTCCCATGTGGACAGTGTAGTGACAGTGTATTCCCATGTGGACAGTGTAATCACAGTGTATTCCCATGTGGACAGTGTAGTCACAGTGTATTCCCATGTGGACAGTGAAGGCACAGTGTATTCCCATGTGGACATTGTAGTCACAGTGTATTCCCATGTGGAAAGTGTAGTCACAGTGTACTCCCATGTGGACAGTGTAGTCACAGTGTATTCCCATGTGGACAGTGTAGTGGCAGTGTATTCCCATGTCGACAGTATAATCACCGTGTATTCCCATGTGGACAGTGCAGGCACAGTGTATTCCCATGTGAACAGTGCAGTCACAGTGTATTCCCATGTGGACAGTGAAATCACAGTGTATTCCCATGTGGACAGTGTAGTCACAGTGTATTCCCATGTGGACAGTGTAATCACAGTGTATTCCCATGAGGACAGTGTAATCACAGTGTATTCCCATGTGGACAGTGTAATCACAGTGTATTCCCATGTGGACAGTGTAGTCACAGTGTATTCCCATGTGGACAGTGTGGTCACAGTGTATTCCCATGTGGACAGTGTAATCACAGTGTATTCCCATGTGGACAGTGTAGTCACAGTGTTTTCCCATGTGGACAGTGTAATCACAGTGTATTCCCATGTGGACAGTGTAGTCACAGTGTATTCCCATGTGGACAGTGTAGTCACAGTGTATTCCCATGTGGACAGTGTAGTCACAGTGTATTCCCATGTGGGCAGTGTAGTCACAGTGTATTCCCATGTGGGCAGTGTAGTCACAGTGTATTCCCATGTGGGCAGTGTAGTCACAGTATATTCCCATGTGGACAGTGTAGTCACAGTTTATTCTCATGTTGACAGTGTAGACACAGTGTATTCCCATGTGGACAGTGTAATCACAGTGTTTCCCATGTGGACAGTGTAATCACAGTGTATTCCCATTTGGACAGTGTAGTCACAGTGTATTCCGATGCGGACAGTGTAATCACAGTGTATTCCCATGCGGACAGTGTATTCCCATGTGGACAGTGCAGTCACAGTGTATTCCCATGTGGACAGTGCAGTCACAGTGTATTCCCATGTGGACAGTGTAATCACAGTGTATTCCCATGCGGACAGTGTATTCCCATGTGGACAGTGTAGTCACAGTGTATTACCATGTGGACAGTGCAGTCACAGTGTATTCCCATGTGGACAGTGTGATCACAGTGTATTCCCATGTGGACAGTGTAATCACAGTGTATTCCCATGTGGACAGTGTAATCACAGTGTATTCCCATGGGGACAATGGAGTCACAGTGTTTTCCCATGTGGACAGTGTAATCACAGTGTATTCCCATGTGGACAGTGTAGTCACAGTGTATTCCCATGTGGACAGTGTAGTCACAGTGTATTCCCATGTGGACAGTGTAGTCACAGTATATTCCCATGTGGATAGTATAGTCACAGTGTATTCCCATGTGGACAGTGTAGTCACAGTGTATTCCCATGTGGACAGTGTAGTCACAGTGTATTCCCATGTGGACAGTGTAGTCACAGTGTATTCCCATGTGGGCAGTGTAGTGACAGTGTATTCCCATGTGGACAGTGTAGTCACAGTGTATTCCCATGTGGACACTGTAGTCAAAGTGTATTCCCATGTGGGCAGTGTAATCACAGTGTATTCCCAAGTGGACAGTGTAATCACAGTGTATTCCCATGTGGACAGAGTAGTCACAGTGTATTCCCATGCGGACAGTGTAATCACAGTGTATTCCCAAGTGGACAGTGTAGTCACAGTGTATTCCCATGTGGACAGTGGAGTCACAGTGTATTCCCATGTGGACAGTGTAGTCACAGTGTATTCCCATGTGGACAGTGTAGTCACAGTGTAATCCCATGTGGACGGTGTAGTGACAGTGTATTCCCATGTGGACAGTGTAGTGACAGTGTATTCCCATGTGGACAGTGTAGTCACAGTGTATTCCAAATGTGGACAGTGTAATCACAGTGTATTCCCAATGTGGACAGTGTAGTCACAGTGTATTCCCATGTGGACAGTGTAGTCACAGTGTATTCCCATGTGGGCAGTGTAGTCACAGTGTATTCCCATGTGGACAGTGTAATCACAGTGCATTCCCATGTGGACAGTGTAATCACAGTGTATTCCCATGTGGACAGTGTAGTCACAGTGTATTCCCATGTGGACAGTGCAGTCACAGTGTATTCTCATGTGGACAGTGTAATCACCGTGTATTCCCATGTGGACAGTGCAGGCACAGTCTATTCCCATGTGAACAGTGCAGTCACAGTGTATTCCCATGTGGACAGTGTAGTCACAGTGTATTCCCATGTGGACAGTGTAGTCACAGTGTATTCCCATGTGGACAGTGTAGTCACAGTGTATTCCCATGTGTACAGTGTAATCACAGTGTATTCCCATGTGGACAGGGTAATCACAGTGTATTCCCATGTGGACAGTGTAGTCACAGTGTATACCCATGTGGACAGTGTAGTCACATTGTATTCCCATGTGGACAGTGCAATCACAGTGCATTCCCATGTGGACAGTGTAATCACAGTTTATTCCCATGTGCACAGTGCAGTCACAGTGTATTGTCATGTGGACAGTGTAGTCACAGTGTATTCCCATATTGACTTTGTAATCAAAGTGTATTCCCATGTGGACAGTGTAGTCACAGTGTATTCCCATGTGGACAGTGCAGTCACAGTGTATTCCCTGCTGGACAGTGTAATCACAGTGTATTCCCATGTGGACAGTGCAATCACAGTGTATTCCCATGTGGACAGTGTAGTCACAGTGTATTCCCATGTGGACAGTGTAATCACAGTGTATTCCCATGTGGACAGTGTAATCACAGTGTATTGCCATGCGGACAGTGCAGTCACAGTGTATTCCCATGTGGACAGTGTAGTCACAGTGTGTTCCCATGTGGACAGTGTAGTCACAGTGTATTCCCATGTGGACAGTGTAGTCACAGTGTATTCCCATGTGGACAGTGTAATCACAGTATATTCCCATGTGGACAGTGTAGTCACAATGTATTCCCATGTGGACAGTGTAGTCACAGTGTATTCCCATGTGGACAGTGTAGTCACAGTGTATTCCCATGTTGACAGTGTAGTCACAGTGTATTCCCATGTGGACAGTGTAGTCACAGTGTATTCCCATGTGGACAGTGTAATCACAGTGTATTCCCATGTGGACAGTGTAGTCACAGTGTATTCCCATGTGGACAGTGTAATCACAGTGTATTCCCATGTGGACAGTTTAGTCACAGTGTATTCCCATGTGGACAGTGTAGTCACAGTGTATTCCCATGTGGACAGTGTAGTCACAGTGCATTCCCATGTGGACAGTGTAATCACAGTATATTCCCATGTGGACAGTGTAGTCACAGTGTATTCCCATGTGGACAGTTTAATCACAGTGTATTCCCATGTGGACAGTGTAGTCACAGTGTATTCCCATGTGGACAGTGTAGTCACAGTATATTCCCATGGGGACAGTGTAGTCACAGTGTATTCCCATGTGGACAGTGTAATCACAGTATATTCCCATGTGGACAGTGTAATCACGGTGTATTCCCATGTGGACAGTTTAGTCACAGTGTATTCCCATGCGGACAGTGTAATCACAGTGTATTCCCATGTGGACAGTGTAGTCACAGTGTATTCCCATGTGGACAGTGCAGGCACAGTGTATTCCCATGTGGACAGTGTAATCACTGTGTATTCCCATGTGGACAGTGTAGTCACAGTGTATTCCCATGTGGACAGTGCAGTCACAGTGTATTCACATGTGGACAGTGTAATCAAAGTGTATTCCCATGTGGGCAGTGTAATCACAGTGTATTCCCAAGTGGACAGTGTAATCACAGTGTATTCCCATGTGGACAGAGTAGTCACAGTGTATTCCCATGCGGACAGTGTAATCACAGTGTATTCCCAAGTGGACAGTGTAGTCACAGTGTATTCCCATGTGGACAGTGGAGTCACAGTGTATTCCCATGTGGACAGTGTAGTCACAGTGTATTCCCATGTCGACAGTGTAGTCACAGTGTAATCCCATGTGGACGGTGTAGTGACAGTGTATTCCCATGTGGACAGTGTAGTGACAGTGTATTCCCATGTGGACAGTGTAGTCACAGTGTATTCCAAATGTGGACAGTGTAATCACAGTGTATTCCCAATGTGGACAGTGTAGTCACAGTGTATTCCCATGTGGACAGTGTAGTCACAGTGTATTCCCATGTGGGCAGTGTAGTCACAGTGTATTCCCATGTGGACAGTGTAATCACAGTGCATTCCCATGTGGACAGTGTAATCACAGTGTATTCCCATGTGGACAGTGTAGTCACAGTGTATTCCCATGTGGACAGTGCAGTCACAGTGTATTCTCATGTGGACAGTGTAATCACCGTGTATTCCCATGTGGACAGTGCAGGCACAGTGTATTCCCATGTGAACAGTGCAGTCACAGTGTATTCCCATGTGGACAGTGTAGTCACAGTGTATTCCCATGTGGACAGTGTAGTCACAGTGTATTCCCATGTGGACAGTGTAGTCACAGTGTATTCCCATGTGTACAGTGTAATCACAGTGTATTCCCATGTGGACAGGGTAATCACAGTGTATTCCCATGTGTACAGTGTAGTCACAGTGTATACCCATGTGGACAGTGTAGTCACATTGTATTCCCATGTGGACAGTGCAATCACAGTGTATTCCCATGTGGACAGTGTAATCACAGTGTATTCCCATGTGCACAGTGCAGTCACAGTGTATTGTCATGTGGACAGTGTAGTCACAGTGTATTCCCATATTGACTGTGTAATCAAAGTGTATTCCCATGTGGACAGTGTAGTCACAGTGTATTCCCATGTGGACAGTGCAGTCACAGTGTATTCCCTGCTGGACAGTGTAATCACAGTGTATTCCCATGTGGACAGTGCAATCACAGTGTATTCCCATGTGGACAGTGTAGTCACAGTGTATTCCCATGTGGACAGTGTAATCACAGTGTATTCCCATGTGGACAGTGTAATCACAGTGTATTGCCATGCGGACAGTGTAGTCACAGTGTATTCCCATGTGGACAGTGTAGTCACAGTGTGTTCCCATGTGGACAGTGTAGTCACAGTGTATTCCCATGTGGACAGTGTAGTCACAGTGTATTCCCATGTGGACAGTGTAATCACAGTATATTCCCATGTGGACAGTGTAGTCACAATGTATTCCCATGTGGACAGTGTAGTCACAGTGTATTCCCATGTGGACAGTGTAGTCACAGTGTATTCCCATGTTGACAGTGTAGTCACAGTGTATTCCCATGTGGACAGTGTAGTCACAGTGTATTCCCATGTGGACAGTGTAATCACAGTGTATTCCCATGTGGTCAGTGTAGTCACAGTGTATTCCCATGTGGACAGTGTAATCACAGTGTATTCCCATGTGGACAGTTTAGTCACAGTGTATTCCCATGTGGACAGTGTAGTCACAGTATATTCCCATGTGGACAGTGTAGTCACAGTGTATTCCCATGTGGACAGTGTAATCACAGTATATTCCCATGTGGACAGTGTAATCACGGTGTATTCCCATGTGGACAGTGTAGTCACAGTGTATTCCCATGCGGACAGTGTACTCACAGTGTATTCCCATGTGGACAGTGTAGTCACAGTGTATTCCCATGGGGACAGTGCAGGCACAGTGTATTCCCATGTGGACAGTGTAATCACTGTGTATTCCCATGTGGACAGTGTAGTCACAGTGTATTCCCATGTGGACAGTGCAGTCACAGTGTATTCACATGTGGACAGTGTAATCAAAGTGTATTCCCATGTGGACAGTGGAGGCACAGTGTATTCCCATGTGAACAGTGCAGTCACAGTGTATTCCCATGTGGACAGTGTAGTCACAGTGTATTCCCATGTGGACAGGGTAATCACAGTGTATTCCCATGTGGACATTGTAGTCACAGTGTTTTCCCATGTGGACAGTGTAGTCACATTGTATTCCCATGTGGACAGTGTAATCACAGTGTATTCCCATGTGGACAGTGTAATCACAGTGTATTCCCATGTGGACAGTGCAGTCACAGTGTATTCCCATGTGGACAGTGTAGTCACAGTGTATTCCCATATTGACTGTGTAATCACAGTGTATTCCCATGTGGACAGTGTAGTCACAGTGTATTCGCATGTGGACAGTGTAGTCACAGTGTATTCCCATGTGGATAGTGTAATCACAGTGTATTCCCATGAAGACAGTGTAGTCACAGTGTATTCCCATGTGGACAGTGTAGTCACAGTGTATTCCCATTTGGACAGTGTGGTCACAGTGTATTCCAATGTGGACAGTGTAATCACAGTGTATTCCCATGTGGACAGTGTAATCACAGTGTATTCCCATGGGGACAGTGTAGTCACAGTGTTTTCACAGTTGGACAGTGAAGCCACAGTGCATTCCCATGTGGACAGTGTAGTCACAGTGTATTCCCATGTGGACATTGTAATCACAGTGCATTCCCATGTGGACAGTGTAGTCACAGTGTATTCACATGTGGACAGTGTAGTCACAGTATATTCCCATGTGGACAGTGTAGTCACAGTGTATTCCCATGTGTACAGTGTAGTCACAGTGTATTCCCATGTGGACAGTGTAGTCACAGTGTATTCCCATGTGGACAGTGTAATCACAGTGTATTCCCATGTGGAAAGGGTTATCACAGTATATTCCCATGTGGACAGTGTAGTCACAGTGTATTTCCATGTGGACAGTGTAGTCACATTGTATTCCCATGTGGACAGTGTAGTCACAGTGTATTCCCATGTGGACAGTGTAGTCACAGTGTATTCCCACGTGGGCAGTGTAGTCACAGTGTATTCCCATGTGGACAGTGTAATCACAGTGTATTCCGATGTGGACAGTGTAATCACAGTGTATTGCCATGCGGACAGTGTAGTCACAGTGTATTCCCATGCGGACAGTGTAATCACAGTGTATTCCCATGTGGACAGTGTAGTCACAGTGTATTCCCATGTGGACAGTGCAGTCACAGTGTATTCCCATGTGGACAGTGTAGTAACAGTGTATTCCCACGTGGACAGTGTAATCACAGTGTATTCCCATGTGGAAAGGGCAATCACAGTATATTCCCATGTGGACAGTGTAATCACAGTGTATTTCCATGTGGACAGTGTAGTCACATTGTATTCCCATGTGGACAGTGTAGTCACAGTGTATTCCCATGTGGACAGTGTAATCACAGTGTATTCCCACGTGGGCAGTGTAGTCACAGTGTATTCTCATGTGGACAGTGTAATCATAGTGTATTCCCATGTGGACAGTATAGTCACAGTGTATTCCCATGTGGACATTGTAGTCACAGTGTATTCCCATGTGGACAGTGTAATCACAGTGTATTCCCATGTGGACAGTGTAATCACAGTGTATTGCCATGCGGACAGTGTAGTCACAGTGTATTCCCATGCGGACAGTGTAATCACAGTATATTCCCATGTGGACAGTGTAGTCACAGTGTATTCCAATGTGGACAGTGCAGTCACAGTGTATTCCCATGTGGAAAGTGTAGTCACAGTGTATTCCCATGTGGACAGTGTACTCACAGTGTATTCCCATGTGGACAGTGTATTCACAGTGTATTCCCATGTGGACATTGTAATCACAGTGTATTCCCATGTGGACAGTGTAGTCACAGTGTATTCCCATGTGGACAGTGTAGTCACAGTGTATTCCCATGTGGACAGTGTAGTCACAGTGTATTCCCATGGGACAGTGTAGTCACAGTGTATTCCCATGTGGACAGTTCAGTCACAGTGTATTCCCATGTGGACAGTGTAATCACAGTGTATTCCCATGTGGACAGTGCAGTCACATTGTATTCCCATGTGGACAGTGTAATCACAGTGTATTCCCATGTGGACAGTGTAATCACAATGTATTCCCATGTTGACAGTGTAATCACAGTGTATTCCCATGGGGACAGTGTAGTCACAGTATATTCCCATGTGGACAGTGTAGTCACAGTGTATTCCCATGTGGACAGTGTAGTCAAAGTGTATTCCCATGTGGACAGTGTAGTCACAGTGTACTCCCATGTGGCCAGTGTAGTCACAGTGTATTCCCATGTGGACAGTGTAGTCACAGTGTATTCCCATGTGGACAGTGTAGTCACAGTGTATTCCCATGTGGACAGTATAGTCACAGTGTATTCCCATGTGGACAGTTTAGTCACAGTGTATTCCCATGTGGACAGTTTAATCAAAGTCTATTCCCATGTGGACAGTGTAGTCACAGTGTATTCCCATGTGGACAGTGAAGGCACAGTGTAATCCCATGTGGACTGTGCAGTCACAGTGTATTCCCATGTGGACAGTGTAATCACAGTGTATTCCCATGTGGAATGTGTAATCACATTGTATTCCCATGTGGACAGTGTAATCAAAGTGTATTCCCATGTGGACAGTGTAATCACAGTTTATTCCCATGTGGACAGTGTAGTCACAGTGTATTCCCATGTGGACAGTGTAATCACAGTGAATTCCCATGTGGACAGTGTAGTGACAGTGTATTCCCATGTGGACAGTGTAATCACAGTGAATTCCCATGTGGACAGTGTAGTGACAGTGTATTCCCATGTGGACAGTGTAGTCACCGTGTATTCCCATGTGGACAGTGTAATCACAGTGTATTCCCATGTGGGCAGTGTAATCACGGTGTATTCCCATGTGGACAGTGTAGTCACAGTGTATTCCCATGTGGACAGTGTAGTCACAGTGTATTCCCATGTGGACAGTGTAATCACAGTGTATTCCCATGTGGACCGTGTAGTCATAGTATTTTCCTATGTGGACAGTGTAATCACAGTGTATTCCCATGTGGACAATGTAGTCACAGTGTATTCCCATGTGGACAGTGTAGTCACAGTGTATTCCCATGTGGACAGTGTAGTCACAGTGTATTCCCATGTGGACAGTGTAGTCACAGTGTATTCCCATGTGGACAGTGTAATCACAGTGAATTCCCATGTGGACAGTGTAATCACAATGTATTCCCATGTAGACAGTGTAGTCACAGTGTATTCCCATGCGGACATTGTAATCACAGTGTATTCCCATGTGGACAGTGTAGTCACAGTGTATTCCCATGTGGACAGTGCAGGCACAGTGCTTTCCCATGTGGACAGTGCAGTCACATTGTATTCCCATGTGGACAGTATAATCACAGTGTATTCCCATGTGGACAGTGTAATCACAGTGTATTCCCATGTGGACAGTGTAATCACAGTGTATTCCCATGGGGACAGTGTAGTCACAGTGTTTTCACATGTGGACAGTGTAGTCACAGTGTATTCCCATGTGGACAGTATAGTCACAGTGCATTCCCATGTGGACATTGTAATCACAGTGTATTCCCATGTGGACAGTGTAGTCACAGTGTATTCCCATGTGGATAGTGTAGTCACGGTATATTCCCATGTGGACAGTGTAGTCACAGTGTATTCCCATGTGGACAGTGTAGTCAAAGTGTATTCCCATGTGGACAGTGTAGTCACAGTGTATTCCCATGTGGACAGTGTAGTCACAGTGTATTCCCATGTGGACAGTGTAGTCACAGTGTATTCCCATGTGGGCAGTGTAGTCACAGTGTATTCCCATGTGGACAGTGTAATCACAGTGTATTCCGATGTGGACAGTGTAATCACAGTGTATTGCCATGCGGACAGTGTAGTCACAGTGTATTCCCATGCGGACAGTGTAATCACAGTGTATTCCCATGTGGACAGTGTAGTCACAGTGTATTCCCATGTGGACAGTGCAGTCACAGTGTATTCCCATGTGGACAGTGTAGTAACAGTGTATTCCCACGTGGACAGTGTAATCACAGTGTATTCCCATGTGGAAAGTGTAATCACAGTATATTCCCATGTGGACAGTGTAATCACAGTGTATTTCCATGTGGACAGTGTAGTCACATTGTATTCCCATGTGGACAGTGTAGTCACAGTGTATTCCCATGTGGACAGTGTAATCACAGTGTATTCCCACGTGGGGAGTGTAGTCACAGTGTATTCTCATGTGGACAGTGTAATCATAGTGTATTCCCATGTGGACAGTATAGTCACAGTGTATTCCCATGTGGACATTGTAGTCACAGTGTATTCCCATGTGGACAGTGTAATCACAGTGTATTCCCATGTGGACAGTGTAATCACAGTGTATTGCCATGCGGACAGTGTAGTCACAGTGTATTCCCATGCGGACAGTGTAATCACAGTATATTCCCATGTGGACAGTGTAGTCACAGTGTATTCCCATGTGGACAGTGCAGTCACAGTGTATTCCAATGTGGACAGTGCAGTCACAGTGTATTCCCATGTGGAAAGTGTAGTCACAGTGTATTCCCATGTGGACAGTGTAGTCACAGTGTATTCCCATGTGGACAGTGTATTCACAGTGTATTCCCATGTGGACATTGTAATCACAGTGTATTCCCATGTGGACAGTGTAGTCACAGTGTATTCCCATGTGGACAGTGTAGTCACAGTGTATTCCCATGTGGACAGTGTAGTCACAGTGTATTCCCATGGGACAGTGTAGTCACAGTGTATTCCCATGTGGACAGTTTAGTCACAGTGTATTCCCATGTGGACAGTGTAATCACAGTGTATTCCCATGTGGACAGTGCAGTCACATTGTATTCCCATGTGGACAGTGTAATCACAGTGTATTCCCATGTGGACAGTGTAATCACAATGTATTCCCATGTTGACAGTGTAATCACAGTGTATTCCCATGGGGACAGTGTAGTCACAGTATATTCCCATGTGGACAGTGTAGTCACAGTGTATTCCCATGTGGACAGTGTAGTCAAAGTGTATTCCCATGTGGACAGTGTAGTCACAGTGTACTCCCATGTGGCCAGTGTAGTCACAGTGTATTCCCATGTGGACAGTGTAGTCACAGTGTATTCCCATGTGGACAGTGTAGTCACAGTGTATTCCCATGTGGACAGTATAGTCACAGTGTATTCCCATGTGGACAGTTTAGTCACAGTGTATTCCCATGTGGACAGTTTAATCACAGTGTATTCCCATGTGGACAGTGTAGTCACAGGGTATTCCCATGTGGACAGTGAAGGCACAGTGTAATCCCATGTGGACTGTGCAGTCACAGTGTATTCCCATGTGGACAGTGTAATCACAGTGTATTCCCATGTGGAATGTGTAATCACATTGTATTCCCATGTGGACAGTGTAATCAAAGTGTATTCCCATGTGGACAGTGTAATCACAGTTTATTCCCATGTGGACAGTGTAGTCACAGTGTATTCCCATGTGGACAGTGTAATCGCAGTGAATTCCCATGTGGACAGTGTAGTCACAGTGTATTCCCATGTGGACAGTGTAATCACAGTGTATACCCCTGTGGACAGTGTAATCACGGTGTATTCCCATGTGGACAGTGTAGTCACAGTGTATTCCCATGTGGACAGTGTAGTCACAGTGTATTCC
This sequence comes from Cetorhinus maximus, assembly GCF_964194155.1. NCBI lineage: Eukaryota > Metazoa > Chordata > Chondrichthyes > Lamniformes > Cetorhinidae > Cetorhinus > Cetorhinus maximus. Next base: position 79,961 of record NW_027596861.1, read on the forward strand.
CATGTGGACAGTGTAATCACAGTGTATTCCCATGTGGACCGTGTAGTCATAGTATTTTCCTACGTGGACAGTGTAATCACAGTGTATTCCCATGTGGACAATGTAGTCACAGTGTATTCCCATGTGGACAGTGTAGTCACAGTGTATTCCCATGTGGACAGTGTAGTCACAGTGTATTCCCATGTGGACAGTGTAATCACAGTGTATTCCCATGTGGACAGTGTAATCACAATGTATTCCCATGTCGACAGTGTAGTCACAGTGTATTCCCATGCGGACATTGTAATCACAGTGTATTCCCATGTGGACAGTGTAGTCACAGTGTATTCCCATGTGGACAGTGCAGGCACAGTGCTTTCCCATGTGGACAGTGCAGTCACATTGTATTCCCATGTGGACAGTATAATCACAGTGTATTCCCATGTGGACAGTGTAATCACAGTGTATTCCCATGTGGACAGTGTAATCACAGTGTATTCCCATGGGGACAGTGTAGTCACAGTGTTTTCACATGTGGACAGTGTAGTCACAGTGTATTCCCATGTGGACAGTATAGTCACAGTGTATTCCCATGTGGACAGTGTAATCACAGTGTATTCCCATGGGGACAGTGTAGTCACAGTGTTTTCACATGTGAACAGTGCAGTCACAGTGTATTCCCATGTGGACATTGTAATCACAGTGTATTCCCATGTGGACAGTGTAGTCACAGTGTATTCCCATGTGGATAGTGTAGTCACGGTCTATTCCCATGTGGACAGTGTAGTCACAGTGTATTCCCATGTGGACAGTGTAGTCAAAGTGTATTCCCATGTGGACAGTGTAGTCACAGTGTATTCCCATGTGGACAGTGTAGTCACAGTGTATTCCCATGTGGACAGTGTAGTCACAGTGTATTCCCACGTGGGCAGTGTAGTCACAGTGTATTCCCATGTGGACAGTGTAATCACAGTGTATTCCGATGTGGACAGTGTAATCACAGTGTATTGCCATGCGGACAGTGTAGTCACAGTGTATTCCCATGCGGACAGTGTAATCACAGTGTATTCCCATGTGGACAGTGTAGTCACAGTGTATTCCCATGTGGACAGTGCAGTCACAGTGTATTCCCATGTGGACAGTGTAGTAACAGTGTATTCCCACGTGGACAGTGTAATCACAGTGTATTCCCATGTGGAAAGTGTAATCACAGTATATTCCCATGTGGACAGTGTAATCACAGTGTATTTCCATGTGGACAGTGTAGTCACATTGTATTCCCATGTGGACAGTGTAGTCACAGTGTATTCCCATGTGGACAGTGTAATCACAGTGTATTCCCACGTGGGGAGTGTAGTCACAGTGTATTCTCATGTGGACAGTGTAATCATAGTGTATTCCCATGTGGACAGTATAGTCACAGTGTATTCCCATGTGGACATTGTAGTCACAGTGTATTCCCATGTGGACAGTGTAATCACAGTGTATTCCCATGTGGACAGTGTAATCACAGTGTATTGCCATGCGGACAGTGTAGTCACAGTGTATTCCCATGCGGACAGTGTAATCACAGTATATTCCCATGTGGACAGTGTAGTCACAGTGTATTCCCATGTGGACAGTGCAGTCACAGTGTATTCCAATGTGGACAGTGCAGTCACAGTGTATTCCCATGTGGAAAGTGTAGTCACAGTGTATTCCCATGTGGACAGTGTAGTCACAGTGTATTCCCATGTGGACAGTGTATTCACAGTGTATTCCCATGTGGACATTGTAATCACAGTGTATTCCCATGTGGACAGTGTAGTCACAGTGTATTCCCATGTGGACAGTGTAGTCACAGTGTATTCCCATGTGGACAGTGTAGTCACAGTGTATTCCCATGGGACAGTGTAGTCACAGTGTATTCCCATGTGGACAGTTTAGTCACAGTGTATTCCCATGTGGACAGTGTAATCACAGTGTATTCCCATGTGGACAGTGCAGTCACATTGTATTCCCATGTGGACAGTGTAATCACAGTGTATTCCCATGTGGACAGTGTAATCACAATGTATTCCCATGTTGACAGTGTAATCACAGTGTATTCCCATGGGGACAGTGTAGTCACAGTATATTCCCATGTGGACAGTGTAGTCACAGTGTATTCCCATGTGGACAGTGTAGTCAAAGTGTATTCCCATGTGGACAGTGTAGTCACAGTGTACTCCCATGTGGCCAGTGTAGTCACAGTGTATTCCCATGTGGACAGTGTAGTCACAGTGTATTCCCATGTGGACAGTGTAGTCACAGTGTATTCCCATGTGGACAGTATAGTCACAGTGTATTCCCATGTGGACAGTTTAGTCACAGTGTATTCCCATGTGGACAGTTTAATCACAGTGTATTCCCATGTGGACAGTGTAGTCACAGGGTATTCCCATGGGGACAGTGAAGGCACAGTGTAATCCCATGTGGACTGTGCAGTCACAGTGTATTCCCATGTGGACAGTGTAATCACAGTGTATTCCCATGTGGAATGTGTAATCACATTGTATTCCCATGTGGACAGTGTAATCAAAGTGTATTCCCATGTGGACAGTGTAATCACAGTTTATTCCCATGTGGACAGTGTAGTCACAGTGTATTCCCATGTGGACAGTGTAATCGCAGTGAATTCCCATGTGGACAGTGTAGTCACAGTGTATTCCCATGTGGACAGTGTAATCACAGTGTATTCCCATGTGGACAGTGTAATCACGGTGTATTCCCATGTGGACAGTGTAGTCACAGTGTATTCCCATGTGGACAGTGTAGTCACAGTGTATTCCCATGTGGACAGTGTAATCACAGTGTATTCCCATGTGGACCGTGTAGTCATAGTATTTTCCTATGTGGACAGTGTAATCACAGTGTATTACCATGTGGACAATGTAGTCACAGTGTATTCCCATGTGGACAGTGTAGTCACAGTGTATTCCCATGTGGACAGTGTAGTCACAGTGTATTCCCATGTGGACAGTGTAATCACAATGTATTCCCATGTCGACAGTGTAGTCACAGTGTATTCCCATGCGGACATTGTAATCACAGTGTATTCCCATGTGGACAGTGTAGTCACAGTGTATTCCCATGTGGACAGTGCAGGCACAGTGCTTTCCCATGTGGACAGTGCAGTCACATTGTATTCCCATGTGGACAGTATAATCACAGTGTATTCCCATGTGGACAGTGTAATCACAGTGTATTCCCATGTGGACAGTGTAATCACAGTGTATTCCCATGGGGACAGTGCAGTCACAGTGTTTTCACATGTGGACAGTGTAGTCACAGTGTATTCCCATGTGGACAGTATAGTCACAGTGCATTCCCATGTGGACAGTGTAATCACAGTGTATTCCCATGTGGACCGTGTAGTCATAGTATTTTCCTATGTGGACAGTGTAATCACAGTGTATTCCCATGTGGACAATGTAGTCACAGTGTATTCCCATGTGGACAGTGTAGTCACAGTGTATTCCCATGTGGACAGTGTAGTCACAGTGTATTCCCATGTGGACAGTGTAATCACAGTGTATTCCCATGTGGACAGTGTAATCACAATGTATTCCCATGTAGACAGTGTAGTCACAGTGTATTCCCATGCGGACATTGTAATCACAGTGTATTCCCATGTGGACAGTGTAGTCACAGTGTATTCCCATGTGGACAGTGCAGGCACAGTGCTTTCCCATGTGGACAGTGCAGTCACATTGTATTCCCATGTGGACAGTATAATCACAGTGTATTCCCATGTGGACAGTGTAATCACAGTGTATTCCCATGTGGACAGTGTAATCACAGTGTATTCCCATGGGGACAGTGTAGTCACAGTGTTTTCACATGTGGACAGTGTAGTCACAGTGTATTCCCATGTGGACAGTGTTGTCACAGTGTATTCCCATGTGGACAGTGTAGTCACAGTGTATTCCCATGTGGACATTGTAATCACAGTGTATTCCCATGTGGACAGTGTAGTCACAGTGTATTCCCATGTGGACAGTGTAGTCACGGTATATTCCCATGTGGACAGTGTAGTCACAGTGTATTCCCATGTGGACAGTGTAGTCAAAGTGTATTCCCATGTGGACAGTGTAGTCACAGTGTATTCCCACGTGGCCAGTGAAGTCACAGTGTATTCCCATGTGGACAGTGTAGTCACAGTGTATTCCCATGTGGACAGTGTAGTCACAGTGTATTCCCATGGGACAGTGTAGTCACAGTGTAATCCCATGCGGACAGTGTAGTCACAGTGTATTCCCATGTGGACAGTGTAGTCACAGTGTATTCCCATGTGGACAGTGTAATCAGAGTGTATTCCCATGTGGACAGTGCAGTCACATTGTATTCCCATGTGGACAGTGCAATCACAGTGTATTCCCATGTGGACAGTGTAATCACAATGTATTCCCATGTTGACAGTGTAATCACAGTGTATTCCCATGGGGACAGTGTAGTCACAGTGTTTTCACAGGTGGACAGTGTAGCCACGGTGCATTCCCATGTGGACAGTGTAGTCACAGTGTATTCCCATGTGGACATTGTAATCACAGTGTATTCCCATGTGGACAGTGTAGTCACAGTGTATTCACATGTGGACAGTGTAGTCACAGTATATTCCCATGTGGACAGTGTAGTCACAGTGTATTCCCATGTGGACAGTGTAATCACAGTGTATTCCCATGTGGAAAGGGTTTCACAGTATATTCCCATGTGGACAGTGTAATCACAGTGTATTTCCATCTGGACAGTGTAGTCACATTGTATTCCCATGTGGACAGTGTAGTCACAATGTATTCCCATGTGGACAGTGTAGTCACAGTGTATTCCCACGTGGGCAGTGTAGTCACAGTGTATTCCCATGTGGACAGTGTAATCACAGTGTATTCCGATGTGGACAGTGTAATCACAGTGTATTGCCATGCGGACAGTGTAGTCAAAGTGTATTCCCATGCGGACAGTGTAATCACAGTGTATTCCCATGTGGACAGTGTAGTCACAGTGTCTTCCCATGTGGACAGTGTAGTCACAGTGTCTTCCCATGTGGACAGTGTAGTCACAGTGTATTCCCATGTGGACAGTGTAATCACAGTGTATTCCCATGTGGAAAGGGTAATCACAGTATATTCCCATGTGGACAGTGTAATCACAGTGTATTTCCATGTGGACAGTGTAGTCACATTGTATTCCCATGTGGACAGTGTAGTCACAGTGTATTCCAATGTGGACAGTGTAATCACAGTGTATTCCCACGTGGGCAGTGTAGTCACAGTGTATTCCCATGTGGACAGTGTAATCACAGTGTATTCCGATGTGCACAGTGTAATCACAGTGTATTGCCATGCGGACAGTGTTGTCACAGTGTATTCCCATGCGGACAGTGTAATCACAGTGTATTCCCATGTGGACAGTGTAGTCACAGTGTATTCCCATGTGGACAGTGCAGTCACAGTGTATTCCCATGTGGACAGTGCAGTCACAGTGTATTCCCATGTGGAAAGTGTAGTCACAGTGTATTCCCATGTGGACAGTGTAGTCACAGTGTATTCCCATGTGGACAGTGTAGTCACAGTGTTTTCCCATGTGGACATTGTAATCACAGTGTATTCCCATGTGGACACTGTAGTCACATTGTATTCCCATGTGGACAGTGTAGTCACAGTATATTCCCATGTGGACAGTGTAGTCACAGTGTATTCCCATGTGGACAGTGTAGTCAAAGTGTATTCCCATGTGGACAGTGTAGTCACAGTGTATTCCCATGTGTCCAGTGAAGTCACAGTGTATTCCCATGTGGACAGTGTAGTCACAGTGTATTCCCATGTGGACAGTGTAGTCACAGTGTATTCCCATGGGACAATGTAGTCACAGTGTATTCCCATGTGGACAGTTTAGTCACAGTGTATTCCCATTGCGGTCAGTGTAATCACAGTGTATTCCCATGTGGACATTGCAGTCACATTGTATTCCCATGTGGACAGTGTAATCACAGTGTATTCCCATGTGGAGATGTAATCACAATGTATTCCCATGTTGACAGTGTAATCACAGTGTATTCCCATGGGGACAGTGTAGTCACAATATACTCCCATGTGGACAGTGTAGTGACAATGTATTCCCATGTGGACAGTTTAGTCAAAGTTTATTCCCATGTGGACAGTGTAGTGAAAGTGTATTCCCATGCGGACAGTGTATTCACAGTGTATTCCCATGTGGACAGTGTTGTCACAGTGTATTCCCATGTGAACAGTGTAGTCACAGTGTATTCTCATGTGGACAGTGTAGTCACAGTATATTCCCATGTGGACAGTGTAGTCACAGTGTATTCCCATGTGGACAGTGTAGTCAAAGTGTATTCCCATGTGGACAGTGTAGTCACAGTGTACTCCCATGTGGCCAGTGTAGTCACAGTGTATTCCCATGTGGACAGTGTAGTCACAGTGTATTCCCATGTGGATAGTGTAGTCACAGTGTATTCCCATGTGGACAGTATAGTCACAGTGTATTCCCATGTGGACAGTTTAGTCACAGTGTATTCCCATGTGGACAGTGTAATCACAGTGTATTCCCATGTGGACTGTGTAGTCACAGTGTATTCCCATGTGGACAGTGCAGGCACAGTGTATTCCCATGTGGACTGTGCAGTCACAGTGTATTCCCATGTGGACAGTGTAATCACAGTGTATTCCCATGTGGACAGTGTAATCACAGTGTATTCCCATGTGGACAGTGTAATCAAAGTGTATTCCCATGTGGACAGTGTAATCACAGTTTATTCCCATGTGGACAGTGTAATCAAAGTGTATTCCCATGTGGACAGTGTAGTCACAGTTTATTCCCATGTGGACAGTGTAATCAAAGTGAATTCCCATGTGGACAGTGTAGTCACAGTGTATTCCCATGTGGACAGTGTAATCACAGTGTATACCCATGTGGACAGTGTAATCACGGTGTATTCCCATGTGGACAGTGTCGTCACAGTGTATTCCCATGTAGACAGTGTAATCACAGTGTATTCCCATGTGGACAGTGTAGTCACAGTGTATTCCCATGTGGACAGTGTAGTCACAGTGTATTCCCATTTGGACAGTGTAATCACAGTGTATTCCCATGTGGACCGTGTAGTCACAGTCTTTTCCCATGTGGACAGTGTAATCACAGTGTATTCCCATGTGGACAATGTAGTTTCAGTGTATTCCCATGTGGACAGTGTAATCACAGTGTATTCCCATGTGGACAGTGTAGTCACAGTGTATTCCCATGTGGACAGTGTAGTCACAGTGTCTTCCCATTTGGAAAGTGTAGTCGCAGTGTATTCCCATGTGGACAGTGTAATCACAGTATATTCCCATGTGGACAGTGTAGTCACAGTGTATTCCCATGTGGACAGTGTAGTCACAGTGTATTCCCATGTGGACAGTGTAGTCACAGTGTATTCCCATGTGGACAGTGTAGTCACAGTGAATTCCCATGTTGACAGTGTAATCACAGTGTATTCCCATGTGGACTGTGTAATCACAGTGTATTCCCATGTGGACAGTGTAGTCACAGTGTATTCCCATGTGGACTGTGTAGTCACTGTTTATTCCCATGTGCACAGTGTAGTCACAGTGTATTCCCATGTGGACAGTGTAGTCACAGTGTATTCCCATGTGGACAGTGTAATCACAGTGTATTCCCATGTGGACAGTGTAGTCACAGTGTATTCCCATGCGGACAGTGTAATCACAGTGTATTCCCATGTGGACAGCGTAATCACAGTGTATTCCCATGTGGACTTTGTAGTCACAGTGTATTCCCATGCGGACAGTGTAATCACAGTGTATTCCCATGTGGACAGTGTAGTCACAGTGTATTCCCATGTGGACAGTGTAGTCACAGTGTATTCCCATGTGGACAGTGCAGTCACAGTGTATTCCCATGTGTACAGTGTAGTCACAGTGTATTCCCATGTGGACATTGTAGTCACAGTGTATTCCCATGTGGACAGTGTAGTTACAGTGTATTCCCATGTGAAAAGTGTAGTGACAGTGTATTCCCATGTGGACAGTGTAGTGGCAGTGTATTCCCATGTGGACAGTGTAGTCACAGTGTATTCCCATGTGGACAGTGTAGTCACAGTGTATTCCATTCTGGACAGTGTAATCACAGTGTATTCCCATGTGGACAGTGTAGTCACAGTGTATTCCCATGTGGACAGTGTAGTCACAGTGTATTCCCATGTTGACAGTGTAACCACAGTGTATTCCCATGTGGACAGTGTAATCACATTGTATTCCCATGTGGACAGTGTAGTCGCAGTGTTTTCCCATGTGGACAGTTTAGTCACAGTGTATTCCCATGTGGACAGTGTAATCACAGTGTATTCCCATGTGGACAGTGCAGGCACAGTGTATTCCCATGTGAACAGTGCAGTCACAGTGTATTCCCATGTGGACAGTGTAATCACAGTGTATTCCCATGTGGACAGTGTAATCACAGTGTATTCCCATGTGGACAGTGTAATCACAGTGTATTCCCATGTGGACAGTGTAGTCACAGTGTATTCCCATGTGGACAGTGTAGTCACAGTGTCTTCCCATTTGGACAGTGTGGTCACAGTGTATTCACATGTGGACAGTGTAAACACAGTATATTCCCATGTGGACAGTGTAGTCACAGTGTATTCCCATGTGGACAGTGTAGTCACAGTGTATTCCCATGTGGACAGTGTAGTCACAGTGTATTCCCATGTGGACGGTGTAGTCACAGTGTATTCCCATGTTGACAGTGTAGTCACAGTGAATTCCCATGTGGACAGTGTAATCACAGTGTATTCCCATGTGGACAGTGTAATCACAGTGTATTCCCATGTGGACAGTGTAGTCACAGTGTATTCCCATGTGGACAGCATAGTCACTGTTTATTCCAATGTGGACAGTGTAATCACAGTGTATTCCCATGTGGACAGTGTAGTCACAGTGTATTCCCATGTGGACAGTGTAGTCACAGAGTATTCCCATGTGGGCAGTGTAGTCACAATGTATTCCCATGTGGACAGTGTAACCACAGTGTATTCCCATGTGGACAGTGTAATCACATTGTATTCCCATGTGGACAGTGTAGTCGCAGTGTATTCCCATGTGGACAGTGCAGTCACAGTGTATTCCCATGTGGACAGTGTAATCACATTGTATTCAAATGTGGACAGTGCAGGCACAGTTTATTCCCATGTGAACAGTGCAGTCACAGTGTATTCCCATGTGGACAGTGTAATCACAGTGTATTTCCATGTGGACAGTGTAATCACAGTGTATTCCCATGTGGACAGTGTAATCACTGTGTATTCCCATGTGGACAGTGTTATCACAGTTTATTCCCATGTGGACAGTGTAGTCACAGTGTATTCCCATGTGGACAGTGCAATCACAGTGTATTCCCATGTGGACAGTGTAGTCACAGTGTATTCCCATGTGGACAGTGTAATCACAGTGTATTCCCATGAGGACAGTGTAGTCACAGTGTATTCCCATGTGGACAGTGTAGTCACAGTGTATTCCCATGTGGACAGTGTAGTCACACTGTATTCCCATGTTGACAGTGTAATCACAGTGTATTCCCATGTGGACAGTGTAGTCACAGTGTATTCCCATGTGGACAGTGTAGTCACAGTGTATTCCCGTGTGGACAGTGTAGTCACAGTGTATTCCCATGTGGACAGTGTAGTGACAGTGTATTCCCATGTGGACTATGTAGTCACAGTGTATTCCCATGTGGACAGTGTAGTGACAGTGTACCCACATGTGGACAGTTTAGTCACAGTGTATTCCCATGTGGACAGTGTAATCACAGTGTATTCCCATGTGGACAGTGTAATCACAGTGTATTCCCATGTGGACAGTGTAATCACAGTGTATTCCCATGTGGACAGTGTAATCACAGTATATTCCCATGTGGACAGTGTAGTCACAGTGTATTCCCATGTGGACAGTGCAGGCACAGTGTATTCCCATGTGGACAGTGTAGTCAGAGTGGATTCCCATTTGGACAGTGCAGGCAGTGTATTCCCATGTGGACAGTGTAGTCACAGTGTATTCCCATGTGGGCAGTGTAGTCACAGTGTATTCCCATGTGGACAGTGTAGTCACAGTGTATTCCCATGTGGACAGTGTAATCACAGTGTATTCCCATGTGGACAGTGTAGTCACAGTGTATTCCCATGTGGACAGTGCAGTCACTGTGTATTCCCATGTGGACAGTGTAATCACAGTGTATTCCCATGTGGACAGTGTAATCACAGTGTATTCCCATGTGGGCAGTGTAGTCACAGTGTATTCCCCTGTGGACACTGTAATCACATTGTATTCCCATGTGGACAATGTAATTACAGTGTATTCCCATGTGGACAGTGTTATCACATTGTATTCCCATGTGGACAGTGTAATCACAGTTTATTCCCATTTGGACAGTGTAATCACAGTGTATTCCCATGTGGACAGTGTAATCACAGTGTATTCCCATGTGGAAAGTGTAATCACAGTGTATTCCCATGTGGACAGTGTAATCACAGTGTATTCCCATGTGGACAGTGTAATCACAGTGTATTCCCATGTGGACAGTGTAGTCACAGTGTATTCCCATGTGGACAGTGAAATCACAGTGTATTCCCATGTGGACAATGTAGTCACAGTGTATTCCCATGTGGACAGTGTAGTCACAGTGTATTCCCATGTGGACAGTGTAATCACAGTGTATTCCCATGTGGACAGTGTAGTCACAGTGCATTCCCATGTGGACAGTGTAGTCACAGTGTATTCCCATGTGGACAGTGTAGTCACAGTGTCTTCCCATTTGGACAGTGTAGTCACAGTGTATTCCCATGTGGACAGTGTAATCACAGTATATTCCCATGTGGACAGTGTAGTCACAGTGTATTCCCATGTGGACAGTGTAGTCACAGTGTATTCCCATGTGGACAGTGTAGTCACAGTGTATTCCCATGTGGACAGTGTAGTCACAGTGTATTCCCATGTGGACAGTGTAATCACAGTGTATTCCCATGTGGACAGTGTAGTCACAGTGTATTCCCATGTGGACAGTGTAATCACATTGTATTCCCATGTGGACAGGGTAGTCACTGTTTATTCCCATGTGGACAGTGTTGTCACAGTGTATTCCCATGTGGACAGTGTAGTCACAGTGTATTCCCGTGTGGACAGTTTAGTCACAGTGTATTCCCATGTGGACAGTGTAGTCACTGTGTATTCCCATGTGGACTTTGTAGTCACAGTGTATTCCCATGTGGACAGTGTAATCACAGTGTATTCCCATGTGGACAGTGTAGTCACAGTGTATTCCCATGTGGACAGTGCAGTCACAGTGTATTCCCGTGTGGACAGTGTAGTCACAGTGTATTCCCATGTGGACAGTGTAGTCACAGTGTATTCCCATGTTGACAGTGTAGTCACAGTGTATTCCCATGTGGACAGTGTAGTCACAGTGTATTCCCATGTGGACAGTGTAGTGGCAGTGTATTCCCATGTGGACAGTGTAGTCACTGTGTATTCCCATGTGGACAGGGTAGTCACTGTTTATTCCCATGTGGACAGTGTAGTCACAGTGTATTCCCATGTGGACAGTGTAGTCACAGTGTATTCCCATGTGGACAGTGTAGTCACAGTGTATTCCCATGTGGACAGTGTAGTCACAGTGTATTCCCATGTGGACAGTGTAGTCACAGTGTATTCCCATGTGGACTGTGTAATCACAGTGTATTCCCATGTGGACAGTGTAATCACAGTGTATTCCCATGTGGACAGTGTAGTCACAGTGTATTCCCATGTGGACAGTGCAGTCACAGTGTATTCCCATGTGGACAGTGTAGTCACAGTGCATTCCCATGTGGACAGTGTAGTCACAGTGTATTCCCATGTGGACAGTGTAGTCACAGTGTATTCCCATGTGGACAGTGTAGTGACAGTGTAATCCCATGTGGACAGTGTAGTGGCAGTGTATTCCCATGTGGACAGTGTAGTCACAGTGTATTCCCACGTGGACAGTGTAGTCACAGTGTATTCCCATCTGGACAGTGTAATCACAGTGTATTCCCATGTGGACAGTGTAGTCACAGTGTATTCCCATGTGGACAGTGTAGTCACAGAGTATTCCCATGTGGGCAGTGTAGTCACAGTGTATTCCCATGTGGACAGTGTAATCACAGTGTATTCCCATGTGGACAGTGTAATCACAATGTATTCCCATGTGGACAGTGTAGTCGCAGTGTATTCCCATGTGGACAGTGCATTCACAGTGTATTCCCATGTGGACAGTGTAATCACAGTGTATTACCATGTGGACAGTGCAGGCACAGTGTATTCCCATGTGAACAGTGCAGTCACAGTGTATTACCATGTGGACAGTGTAATCACAGTGTATTCCCATGTGGACAGTGTAATCACAGTGAATTCCCATGTGGACAGTGTAGTCACAGTGTATTCCCATGTGGACAGTGTAATCACAGTGTATTCCCATGTGGACAGTGTAATCACGGTGTATTCCCATGTGGACAGTGTAGTCACAGTGTATTCCCATGTGGACATTGTAATCACAGTGTATTCCCATGTGGACAGTGTAATCACAGTGTATTCCCATGTGGACCGTGTAGTCATAGTCTTTTCCCATGTGGACAGTGTAATCACAGTGTATTCCCATGTGGACAATGTAGTCACAGTGTATTCCCATGTGGACAGTGTAGTCACAGTGTATTCCCATGTGGACAGTGTAGTCGCAGTGTATTCCCATGTGGACAGTGTAATCACAGTGTATTCCCATGTGGACTGTGTAATCACAGTGTATTCCCATGTGGACAGTGTAGTCACAGTGTATTCCCATGCGGACAGTGTAATCATAGTGTATTCTCATGTGGACAGTTTAGTCACAGTGTATTCCCATGTGGACAGTGCAGGCACAGTGTATTCCCATGTGGACAGTGTAGTCACAGTGTATTCCCATGTGGACAGTGCAGTCACATTGTATTCCCATGTGGACAGTGTAATCACAGTGTATTCCCATGTGGACAGTGTAATCACAGTGTATTCCCATGTGGACAGTGTATTCACAGTGTATTCCCATGGGGACAGTGTAGTCACAGTGTTTTCACATGTGGACAGTGTTGTCACAGTGTATTCCCATGTGGACAGTATAGTCACAGTGCATTCCCATGTGGACATTGTAATCACAGTGTATTCCCATGTGGACAGTGTAGTCACAGTGTATTCCCATGTGGACAGTGTAGTCACGGTATATTCCCATGTGGACAGTGTAGTCACAGTGTATTCCCATGTGGACAGTGTAGTCAAAGTGTATTCCCATGTGGACAGTGTAGTCACAGTGTATTCCCATGTGGCCAGTGAAGTCACAGTGTATTCCCATGTTGACAGTGTAGTCACAGTGTACTCCCATGTGGACAGTGTAGTCACAGTGTATTCCCATGGGACAGTGTAGTCACAGTGTATTCCCATGCGGACAGTGTAGTCACAGTGTATTCCCATGTGGACAGTGTAGTCACAGTGTATTCCCATGTGGACAGTTTAGTCACAGTGTATTCCCATGTGGACAGTGCAATCACATTGTATTCCCATGTGGACAGTGCAATCACAGTGTATTCCCACGTGGACAGTGTAATCACAATGTATTCCCATGTTGACAGTGTAATCACAGTGTATTCACATGGGGACAGTGTAGTCACAGTGTTTTCACAGGTGGACAGTGTAGCCACAGTGCATTCCCATGTGGACAGTGTAGTCACAGTGTATTCCCATGTGGACATTGTAATCACAGTGTATTCCCATGTGGACAGTGTCGTCACAGTGTATTCACATGTGGACAGTGTAGTCACAGTATATTCCCATGTGGACAGTGTAGTCACAGTGTATTCCCATGTGGACAGTTTAGTCACAGTGTATTCCCATGTGGACAGTGTAGTCACAGTGTATTCCCATGTGGACAGTGTAATCACAGTGTATTCCCATGTGGAAAGGGTAATCACAGTATATTCCCATGTGGACAGTGTAATCACAGTGTATTTCCATGTTGACAGTGTAGTCACATTGTATTCCCATGTGGACAGTGTAGTCACAGTGTATTCCCATGTGGACAGTGTAGTCACACTGTATTCCCACGTGGGCAGTGTAGTCACAGTGTATTCACATGTGGACAGTGTAATCACAGTGTATTCCGATGTGGACAGTGTAATCACAGTGTATTGCCATGCGGACAGTGTAGTCACAGTGTGTTCCCATGCGGACAGTGTAATCACAGTGTATTCCAATGTGGACAGTGTAGTCACAGTGTTTTCCCATGTGGACAGTGCAGTCACAGTGTATTCCCATGTGGACAGTGCAGTCACAGTGTATTCCCATGTGGAAAGTGTAGTCACAGTGTATTCCCATGTGGACAGTGTAGTCACAGTGTATTCCCATGTGGACAGTGTATTCACAGTGTATTCCCATGTGGACATTGTAATCACAGTGTATTCCCATGTGGACAGTGTAGTCACAGTGTATTCCCATGTGGACAGTGTTGTCACAGTATATTCCCATGTGGACAGTGTAGTCACAGTGTATTCCCATGTGGACAGTGTAGTCAAAGTGTATTCCCATGTGGACAGTGTAGTCACAGTGTATTCCCATGTGTCCAGTGAAGTCACAGTGTATTCCCATGTGGACAGTGTAGTCACAGTGTATTCCCATGTGGACAGTGTAGTCACAGTGTATTCCCATGGGACACTGTAGTCACAGTGTATTCCCATGTGGACAGTTTAGTCACAGTGTATTCCCATGTGGACAGTGTAATCACAGTGTATTCCCATGTGGACAGTGCAGTCACATTGTATTCCCATGTGGACAGTGTAATCACAGTGTATTCCCATGTGGACAGTGTAATCACAGTGTATTCCCATGTGGACCGTGTAGTCACAGTGTTTTCCCATGTGGACAGTGTAATCACAGTGTATTCCCATGTGGACAATGTAGTCACAGTGTATTCCCATGTGGACAGTGTATTCCCATGTGGACAGTGTAGTCACAGTGTATTCCCATGTGGACAGTGTAGTCACAGTTTCTTCCCATTTGGAAAGTGTAGTCGCAGTGTATTCCCATGTGGACAGTGTAATCACAGTGAATTCCCATGTGGACAGTGTAGTCACAGTGTATTCCCATGTGGACAGTGTAGTCACAGTGTATTCCCATGTGGACTGTGTAGTCACAGTGTATTCCCATGTGGACAGTGTAGTCACAGTGTATTCCCATGTGGACAGTGTAGTCACAGTGAATTCCCATGTTGACAGTGTAATCACAGTGTATTCCCATGTGGACAGTGTAATCACAGTGTATTCCCATGTGGACAGTGTAGTCACAGTGTATTCCCATGTGGACAGTGTAGTCACTGTTTATTCCCATGTGCACAGTGTAGTCACAGTGTATTCCCATGTGGACAGTGTAGTCACAGTGTATTCACATGTGGACAGTGTAATCACAGTGTATTCCCATGTGGACAGTGTAGTCACAGTGTATTCCCATGCGGACAGTGTAATCACAGTGTATTCCCATGTGGACAGCATAGTCACTGTTTATTCCCATGTGGACAGTGTAATCACAGTGTATTCCCATGTGGACAGTGTAGTCACAGTGTATTCCCATGTGGACAGTGTAGTCACAGAGTATTCCCATTTGGGCAGTGTAGTCACAGTGTATTCCCATGTGGACAGTGTAACCACAGTGTATTCCCATGTGGACAGTGTAGTCAGAGTGTATTCCCATGTGGACAGTGTAGTCACAGTGTATTCCCATGTGGACTGTGTAGTCACAGTGTATTCCCATGTGGACAGTGTAGTCACAGTGTATTCCCATGTGGACAGTGTAGTCACAGTGAATTCCCATGTTGACAGTGTAATCACAGTGTATTCCCATGTGGACAGTGTAATCACAGTGTATTCCCATGTGGACAGTGTAGTCACAGTGTATTCCCATGTGGACAGTGTAGTCACTGTTTATTCCCATGTGCACAGTGTAGTCACAGTGTATTCCCATGTGGACAGTGTAGTCACAGTGTATTCACATGTGGACAGTGTAATCACAGTGTATTCCCATGTGGACAGTGTAGTCACAGTGTATTCCCATGCGGACAGTGTAATCACAGTGTATTCCCATGTGGACAGCATAGTCACTGTTTATTCCCATGTGGACAGTGTAATCACAGTGTATTCCCATGTGGACAGTGTAGTCACAGTGTATTCCCATGTGGACAGTGTAGTCACAGAGTATTCCCATGTGGGCAGTGTAGTCACAGTGTATTCCCATGTGGACAGTGTAACCACAGTGTATTCCCATGTGGACAGTGTAGTCAGAGTGTATTCCCATTTGGACAGTGCAGGCACAGAGTATTCCCATGTGGACAGTGTAGTCACAGTGTATTCCCATGTGGGCAGTGTAGTCACAGTGTATTCCCATGTGGACAGTGTAGTCACAGTGTATTCCCATGTGGACAGTGCAGTCACAGTGTATTGCCATGTGGACAGTGTAATCACAGTGTATTCCCATGTGGACAGTGTAATCACAGCGTATTCCCATGCGGACAGTGTAGTCACAGTGTATTCCCATGTGGACAGTGTAGTGACAGTGTATTCCCATGTGGACTGTGTAGTCACAGTGTATTCCCATGTGGACAGTGTAGTGACAGTGTATCCACATGTGGACAGTTTAGTCACAGTGTATTCCCATGTGGACAGTGTAATCACAGTGTATTCCCATGTGGACAGTGTAATCACAATGTATTCCCATGTGGACAGTGTAATCACAGTGTATTCCCATGTGGACAGTGTAATCACAGTATATTCCCATGTGGACAGTGTAGTCACAATGTATTCCCATGTGGACAGTGCAGGCACAGTGTATTCCCATGTGGACAGTGTAGTCAGAGTGTATTCCCATTTGGACAGTGCAGGCACAGTGTATTCCCATGTGGACAGTGTAGTCACAGTGTATTCCCATGTGGGCAGTGTAGTCACAGTGTATTCCCATGTGGACAGTGTAGTCACAGTGTATTCCCATGTGGACAGTGTAATCACAGTGTATTCACATGTGGACAGTGTAGTCACAGTGTATTCCCATGTGGACAGTTCAGTCACAGTGTATTCCCATGTGGACAGTGTAATCACAATGTATTCCCATGTGGTCAGTGTAATCGCAGTGTATTCCCATGTGGGCAGTGTAGTCACAGTGTATTCCCATGTGGACACTGTAATCACATTGTATTCCCATGTGGACAATGTAATTACATTGTATTCCCATGTGGACAGTATAATCACATTGTATTCCCATGTGGACAGTGTAATCACAGTTTATTCCCTTTTGGACAGTGTAATCACAGTGTATTCCCATTTGGACAGTGTAATCACAGTGTATTCCCATGTGGACAGTGTAGTCACAGTGTATTCCCATGTGGACAGTGTAATCACAGTGTATTCCCATGTGGACAGTGTAATCACAGTGTATTCCCATGTGGAAAGTGTAATCACAGTGTATTCCCATGTGGACAGTGTAATCACAGTGTATTCCCATGTGGACAGTGTAGTCACAGTGTATTCCCATGTGGACAGTGTAATCACAGTGTATTCCCATGTGGACAATGTAGTCACAGTGTATTCCCATGTGGACAGTGTAGTCACAGTGTATTCCCATGTGGACAGTGTAATCACAATGTATTCCCATGTGGACAGTGTATTCACAGTGCATTCCCATGTGGACAGTGTAGTCACAGTGTATTCCCATGTGGACAGTGTAGTCACAGTGTATTCCCATGTGGACAGTGTAGTCACAGTGTATTCCCATGTGGACAGTGTAATCACAGTGTATTCCCATGTGGACAGTGCAGTCACAGTGTATTCCCATGTGGACAGTGTAGTCACAGTGTATTCCCATGTGGACAGTGTAGTCACAGTGTATTCCCATGTGGACAGTGTAGTCACAGTGTATTCCCATGTGGACAGTGTAATCACAGTGTATTCCCATGTGGACAGTGTAATCACAGTGTATTCCCATGTGGACAGTGTAATCACAGTGTATTCCCATGTGGACAGTGTAGTCACAGTTTATTCCCATGTGGACAGTGTAGTCACTGTTTATTCCCATTTGGACAGTGTTGTCACAGTGTTTATCCCATGTGGACAGTGTAGTCACAGTGTATTCCCATGTGGACAGTTTAGTCACAGTGTATTCCCATGTGGACAGTGTAGTCACTGTGTATTCCCATGTGGACAGTTTAATCACAGTGTATTCCCATGTGGACAGTGTAGTCACAGTGTATTCCCATGTGGACATTGCAGTGACAGTGTATTCCCATGTGGACAGTGTAGTCACAGTGTATTCCCATGTGGACAGTGTAGTCACAGTGTATTCCCATGTTGGCAGTGTAGTCACAGTGTATTCCCATGTGGACAGTGTAGTGACAGTGTATTCCCATGTGGACAGTGTAGTGGCAGTGTATTCCCATGTGGACAGTGTAGTCACAGTGTATTCCCATGTGGACAGGGTAGTCACAGTGTATTCCCATGTGGACAGTGTAGTCACAGTGTATTCCCATGTGGACAGTGTAGTCACAGTGTATTCCCATGTGGACAGTGTAGTCACAGTGTATTCCCATGTGGACAGTGTAGTCACAGTGTATTCCCATGTGGACAGTGTAGTTACAGTGTATTCCCATGTGAAAAGTGTAGTGACAGTGTATTCCCATGTGGACAGTGTAGTGGCAGTGTATTCCCATGTGGACAGTGTAGTCACAGTGTATTCCCATGTGGACAGTGTAGTCACAGTGTATTCCATTCTGGACAGTGTAATCACAGTGTATTCCCATGTGGACAGTGTAGTCACAGTGTATTCCCATGTGGACAGTGTAGTCACAGTGTATTCCCATGTGGACAGTGTAACCACAGTGTATTCCCATGTGGACAGTGTAATCACATTGTATTCCCATGTGGACAGTGTAGTCGCAGTGTTTTCCCATGTCGACAGTTTAGTCACAGTGTATTCCCATGTGGACAGTGTAATCACAGTGTATTCCCATGTGGACAGTGCAGGCACAGTGTATTCCCATGTGAACAGTGCAGTCACAGTGTATTCCCATGTGGACAGTGTAATCACAGTGTATTCCCATGTGGACAGTGTAATCACAGTGTATTCCCATGTGGACAGTGTAATCACAGTGTATTCCCATGTGGACAGTGTAGTCACAGTGTATTCCCATGTGGACAGTGTAGTCACAGTGTCTTCCCATTTGGACAGTGTGGTCACAGTGTATTCACATGTGGACAGTGTAAACACAGTATATTCCCATGTGGACAGTGTAGTCACAGTGTATTCCCATGTGGACAGTGTAGTCACAGTGTATTCCCATGTGGACAGTGTAGTCACAGTGTATTCCCATGTGGACGGTGTAGTCACAGTGTATTCCCATGTGGACAGTGTAATCACAGTGTATTCCCATGTGGACAGTGTAATCACAGTGTATTCCCATGTGGACAGTGTAGTCACAGTCTATTCCCATGTGGACAGCATAGTCACTGTTTATTCCAATGTGGACAGTGTAATCACAGTGTATTCCCATGTGGACAGTGTAGTCACAGTGTATTCCCATGTGGACAGTGTAGTCACAGTGAATTCCCATGTGGACAGTGTAATCACAGTGTATTCCCATGTGGACAGTGTAATCACAGTGTATTCCCATGTGGACAGTGTAGTCACAGTCTATTCCCATGTGGACAGCATAGTCACTGTTTATTCCAATGTGGACAGTGTAATCACAGTGTATTCCCATGTGGACAGTGTAGTCACAGTGTATTCCCATGTGGACAGTGTAGTCACAGAGTATTCCCATGTGGGCAGTGTAGTCACAATGTATTCCCATGTGGACAGTGTAACCACAGTGTATTCCCATGTGGACAGTGTAATCACATTGTATTCCCATGTGGACAGTGTAGTCGCAGTGTATTCCCATGTGGACAGTGCAGTCACAGTGTATTCCCATGTGGACAGTGTAATCACATTGTATTCAAATGTGGACAGTGCAGGCACAGTTTATTCCCATGTGAACAGTGCAGTCACAGTTTATTCCCATGTGGACAGTGTAATCACAGTGTATTTCCATGTGGACAGTGTAATCACAGTGTATTCCCATGTGGACAGTGTAATCACTGTGTATTCCCATGTGGACAGTGTTATCACAGTTTATTCCCATGTGGACAGTGTAGTCACAGTGTATTCCCATGTGGACAGTGCAATCACAGTGTATTCCCATGTGGACAGTGTAGTCACAGTGTATTCCCATGTGGACAGTGTAATCACAGTGTATTCCCATGAGGACAGTGTAGTCACAGTGTATTCCCATGTGGACAGTGTAGTCACAGTGTATTCCCATGTGGACAGTGTAGTCACACTGTATTCCCATGTTGACAGTGTAATCACAGTGTATTCCCATGTGGACAGTGTAGTCACAGTGTATTCCCATGTGGACAGTTTAGTCACAGTGTATTCCCGTGTGGACAGTGTAGTCACAGTGTATTCCCATGTGGACAGTGTAGTGACAGTGTATTCCCATGTGGACTATGTAGTCACAGTGTATTCCCATGTGGACAGTGTAGTGACAGTGTACCCACATGTGGACAGTTTAGTCACAGTGTATTCCCATGTGGACAGTGTAATCACAGTGTATTCCCATGTGGACAGTGTAATCACAGTGTATTCCCATGTGGACAGTGTAATCACAGTGTATTCCCATGTGGACAGTGTAATCACAGTATATTCCCATGTGGACAGTGTAGTCACAGTGTATTCCCATGTGGACAGTGCAGGCACAGTGTATTCCCATGTGGACAGTGTAGTCAGAGTGTATTCCCATTTGGACAGTGCAGGCAGTGTATTCCCATGTGGACAGTGTAGTCACAGTGTATTCCCATGTGGGCAGTGTAGTCACAGTGTATTCCCATGTGGACAGTGTAGTCACAGTGTATTCCCATGTGGACAGTGTAATCACAGTGTATTCCCATGTGGACAGTGTAGTCACAGTGTATTCCCATGTGGACAGTGCAGTCACTGTGTATTCCCATGTGGACAGTGTAATCACAGTGTATTCCCATGTGGACAGTGTAATCACAGTGTATTCCCATGTGGGCAGTGTAGTCACAGTGTATTCCCCTGTGGACACTGTAATCACATTGTATTCCCATGTGGACAATGTAATTACAGTGTATTCCCATGTGGACAGTGTAATCACATTGTATTCCCATGTGGACAGTGTAATCACAGTTTATTCCCATTTGGACAGTGTAATCACAGTGTATTCCCATGTGGACAGTGTAATCACAGTGTATTCCCATGTGGAAAGTGTAATCACAGTGTATTCCCATGTGGACAGTGTAATCACAGTGTATTCCCATGTGGACAGTGTAATCACAGTGTATTCCCATGTGGACAGTGTAGTCACAGTGTATTCCCATGTGGACAGTGTAATCACAGTGTATTCCCATGTGGACAATGTAGTCACAGTGTATTCCCATGTGGACAGTGTAGTCACAGTGTATTCCCATGTGGACAGTGTAATCACAGTGTATTCCCATGTGGACAGTGTAGTCACAGTGCATTCCCATGTGGACAGTGTAGTCACAGTGTATTCCCATGTGGACAGTGTAGTCACAGTGTCTTCCCATTTGGACAGTGTAGTCACAGTGTATTCCCATGTGGACAGTGTAATCACAGTATATTCCCATGTGGACAGTGTAGTCACAGTGTATTCCCATGTGGACAGTGTAGTCACAGTGTATTCCCATGTGGACAGTGTAGTCACAGTGTATTCCCATGTGGACAGTGTAGTCACAGTGTATTCCCATGTGGACAGTGTAATCACAGTGTATTCCCATGTGGACAGTGTAGTCACATTGTATTCCCATGTGGACAGGGTAGTCACTGTTTATTCCCATGTGGACAGTGTTGTCACAGTGTATTCCCATGTGGACAGTGTAGTCACAGTGTATTCCCATGTGGACAGTTTAGTCACAGTGTATTCCCATGTGGACAGTGTAGTCACTGTGTATTCCCATGTGGACTTTGTAGTCACAGTGTATTCCCATGTGGACAGTGTAATCACAGTGTATTCCCATGTGGACAGTGTAGTCACAGTGTATTCCCATGTGGACAGTGCAGTCACAGTGTATTCCCGTGTGGACAGTGTAGTCACAGTGTATTCCCATGTGGACAGTGTAGTCACAGTGTATTCCCATGTTGGCAGTGTAGTCACAGTGTATTACCATGTGGACAGTGTAGTCACAGTGTATTCCCATGTGGACAGTGTAGTGGCAGTGTATTCCCATGTGGACAGTGTAGTCACTGTGTATTCCCATGTGGACAGGGTAGTCACTGTTTATTCCCATGTGGACAGTGTAGTCACAGTGTATTCCCATGTGGACAGTGTAGTCACAGTGTATTCCCATGTGGACAGTGTAGTCACAGTGTATTCCCATGTGGACAGTGTAGTCACAGTGTATTCCCATGTGGACAGTGTAGTCACAGTGTATTCCCATGTGGACTGTGTAATCACAGTGTATTCCCATGTGGACAGTGTAATCACAGTGTATTCCCTTGTGGACTGTGTAGTCACAGTGTATTCCCATGCGGACAGTGTAATCACAGTGTATTCCCATGTGGACAGTGTAGTCACAGTGTATTCCCATGTGGACAGTGCAGTCACAGTGTATTCCCATGTGGACAGTGTAGTCACAGTGCATTCCCATGTGGACAGTGTAGTCACAGTGTATTCCCATGTGGACAGTGTAGTCACAGTGTATTCCCATGTGGACAGTGTAGTGACAGTGTAATCCCATGTGGACAGTGTAGTGGCAGTGTATTCCCATGTGGACAGTGTAGTCACAGTGTATTCCCACGTGGACAGTGTAGTCACAGTGTATTCCCATCTGGACAGTGTAATCACAGTGTATTCCCATGTGGACAGTGTAGTCACAGTGTATTCCCATGTGGACAGTGTAGTCACAGAGTATTCCCATGTGGGCAGTGTAGTCACAGTGTATTCCCATGTGGACAGTGTAATCACAGTGTATTCCCATGTGGACAGTGTAATCACAATGTATTCCCATGTGGACAGTGTAGTCGCAGTGTATTCCCATGTGGACAGTGCATTCACAGTGTATTCCCATGTGGACAGTGTAATCACAGTGTATTACCATGTGGACAGTGCAGGCACAGTGTATTCCCATGTGAACAGTGCAGTCACAGTGTATTACCATGTGGACAGTGTAATCACAGTGTATTCCCATGTGGACAGTGTAATCACAGTGAATTCCCATGTGGACAGTGTAGTCACAGTGTATTCCCATGTGGACAGTGTAATCACAGTGTATTCCCATGTGGACAGTGTAATCACGGTGTATTCCCATGTGGACAGTGTAGTCACAGTGTATTCCCATGTGGACATTGTAATCACAGTGTATTCCCATGTGGACAGTGTAATCACAGTGTATTCCCATGTGGACCGTGTAGTCATAGTCTTTTCCCATGTGGACAGTGTAATCACAGTGTATTCCCATGTGGACAATGTAGTCACAGTGTATTCCCATGTGGACAGTGTAGTCACAGTGTATTCCCATGTGGACAGTGTAGTCGCAGTGTATTCCCATGTGGACAGTGTAATCACAGTGTATTCCCATGTGGACTGTGTAATCACAGTGTATTCCCATGTGGACAGTGTAGTCACAGTGTATTCCCATGCGGACAGTGTAATCACAGTGTATTCTCATGTGGACAGTTTAGTCACAGTGTATTCCCATGTGGACAGTGCAGGCACAGTGTATTCCCATGTGGACAGTGTAGTCACAGTGTATTCCCATGTGGACAGTGCAGTCACATTGTATTCCCATGTGGACAGTGTAATCACAGTGTATTCCCATGTGGACAGTGTAATCACAGTGTATTCCCATGTGGACAGTGTATTCACAGTGTATTCCCATGGGGACAGTGTAGTCACAGTGTTTTCACATGTGGACAGTGTAGTCACAGTGTATTCCCATGTGGACAGTATAGTCACAGTGCATTCCCATGTGGACATTGTAATCACAGTGTATTCCCATGTGGACAGTGTAGTCACAGTGTATTCCCATGTGGACAGTGTAGTCACGGTATATTCCCATGTGGACAGTGTAGTCACAGTGTATTCCCATGTGGACAGTGTAGTCAAAGTGTATTCCCATGTGGACAGTGTAGTCACAGTGTATTCCCATGTGGCCAGTGAAGTCACAGTGTATTCCCATGTTGACAGTGTAGTCACAGTGTATTCCCATGTGGACAGTGTAGTCACAGTGTATTCCCCTGTGGACACTGTAATCACATTGTATTCCCATGTGGGCAATGTAATTACAGTGTATTCCCATGTGGACAGTGTAATCACATTGTATTCCCATGTGGACAGTGTAATCACAGTTTATTCCCATTTGGACAGTGTAATCACAGTGTATTCCCATGTGGACAGTGTAATCACAGTGTATTCCCATGTGGAAAGTGTAATCACAGTGTATTCCCATGTGGACAGTGTAATCACAGTGTATTCCCATGTGGACAGTGTAATCACAGTGTATTCCCATGTGGACAGTGTAGTTACAGTGTATTCCCATGTGGACAGTGTAATCACAGTGTATTCCCATGTAGACAATGTAGTCACAGTGTATTCCCATGTGGACAGTGTAGTCACAGTGTATTCCCATGTGGACAGTGTAATCACAGTGTATTCCCATGTGGACAGTGTAGTCACAGTGCATTCCCATGTGGACAGTGTAGTCACAGTGTATTCCCATGTGGACAGTGTAGTCACAGTGTCTTCCCATTTGGACAGTGTAGTCACAGTGTATTCCCATGTGGACAGTGTAATCACAGTATATTCCCATGTGGACAGTGTAGTCACAGTGTATTCCCATGTGGACAGTGTAGTCACAGTGTATTCCCATGTGGACAGTGTAGTCACAGTGTATTCCCATGTGGACAGTGTAGTCACAGTGTATTCCCATGTGGACAGTGTAATCACAGTGTATTCCCATGTGGACAGTGTAGTCACATTGTATTCCCATGTGGACAGGGTAGTCACTGTTTATTCCCATGTGGACAGTGTTGTCACAGTGTATTCCCATGTGGACAGTGTAGTCACAGTGTATTCCCATGTGGACAGTTTAGTCACAGTGTATTCCCATGTGGACAGTGTAGTCACTGTGTATTCCCATGTGGACTTTGTAGTCACAGTGTATTCCCATGTGGACAGTGTAATCACAGTGTATTCCCATGTGGACAGTGTAGTCACAGTGTATTCCCATGTGGACAGTGCAGTCACAGTGTATTCCCGTGTGGACAGTGTAGTCACAGTGTATTCCCATGTGGACAGTGTAGTCACAGTGTATTCCCATGTTGGCAGTGTAGTCACAGTGTATTCCCATGTGGACAGTGTAGTCACAGTGTATTCCCATGTGGACAGTGTAGTGGCAGTGTATTCCCATGTGGACAGTGTAGTCACTGTGTATTCCCATGTGGACAGGGTAGTCACTGTTTATTCCCATGTGGACAGTGTAGTCACAGTGTATTCCCATGTGGACAGTGTAGTCACAGTGTATTCCCATGTGGACAGTGTAGTCACAGTGTATTCCCATGTGGACAGTGTAGTCACAGTGTATTCCCATGTGGACAGTGTAGTCACAGTGTATTCCCATGTGGACTGTGTAATCACAGTGTATTCCCATGTGGACAGTGTAATCACAGTGTATTCCCTTGTGGACTGTGTAGTCACAGTGTATTCCCATGCGGACAGTGTAATCACAGTGTATTCCCATGTGGACAGTGTAGTCACAGTGTATTCCCATGTGGACAGTGCAGTCACAGTGTATTCCCATGTGGACAGTGTAGTCACAGTGCATTCCCATGTGGACAGTGTTGTCACAGTGTATTCCCATGTGGACAGTGTAGTCACAGTGTATTCCCATGTGGACAGTGTAGTGACAGTGTAATCCCATGTGGACAGTGTAGTGGCAGTGTATTCCCATGTGGACAGTGTAGTCACAGTGTATTCCCACGTGGACAGTGTAGTCACAGTGTATTCCCATCTGGACAGTGTAATCACAGTGTATTCCCATGTGGACAGTGTAGTCACAGTGTATTCCCATGTGGACAGTGTAGTCACAGAGTATTCCCATGTGGGCAGTGTAGTCACAGTGTATTCCCATGTGGACAGTGTAATCACAGTGTATTCCCATGTGGACAGTGTAATCACAATGTATTCCCATGTGGACAGTGTAGTCGCAGTGTATTCCCATGTGGACAGTGCATTCACAGTGTATTCCCATGTGGACAGTGTAATCACAGTGTATTACCATGTGGACAGTGCAGGCACAGTGTATTCCCATGTGAACAGTGCAGTCACAGTGTATTACCATGTGGACAGTGTAATCACAGTGTATTCCCATGTGGACAGTGTAATCACAGTGAATTCCCATGTGGACAGTGTAGTCACAGTGTATTCCCATGTGGACAGTGTAATCACAGTGTATTCCCATGTGGACAGTGTAATCACGGTGTATTCCCATGTGGACAGTGTAGTCACAGTGTATTCCCATGTGGACATTGTAATCACAGTGTATTCCCATGTGGACAGTGTAATCACAGTGTATTCCCATGTGGACCGTGTAGTCATAGTCTTTTCCCATGTGGACAGTGTAATCACAGTGTATTCCCATGTGGACAATGTAGTCACAGTGTATTCCCATGTGGACAGTGTAGTCACAGTGTATTCCCATGTGGACAGTGTAGTCGCAGTGTATTCCCATGTGGACAGTGTAATCACAGTGTATTCCCATGTGGACTGTGTAATCACAGTGTATTCCCATGTGGACAGTGTAGTCACAGTGTATTCCCATGCGGACAGTGTAATCACAGTGTATTCTCATGTGGACAGTTTAGTCACAGTGTATTCCCATGTGGACAGTGCAGGCACAGTGTATTCCCATGTGGACAGTGTAGTCACAGTGTATTCCCATGTGGACAGTGCAGTCACATTGTATTCCCATGTGGACAGTGTAATCACAGTGTATTCCCATGTGGACAGTGTAATCACAGTGTATTCCCATGTGGACAGTGTATTCACAGTGTATTCCCATGGGGACAGTGTAGTCACAGTGTTTTCACATGTGGACAGTGTAGTCACAGTGTATTCCCATGTGGACAGTATAGTCACAGTGCATTCCCATGTGGACATTGTAATCACAGTGTATTCCCATGTGGACAGTGTAGTCACAGTGTATTCCCATGTGGACAGTGTAGTCACGGTATATTCCCATGTGGACAGTGTAGTCACAGTGTATTCCCATGTGGACAGTGTAGTCAAAGTGTATTCCCATGTGGACAGTGTAGTCACAGTGTATTCCCATGTGGCCAGTGAAGTCACAGTGTATTCCCATGTTGACAGTGTAGTCACAGTGTATTCCCATGTGGACAGTGTAGTCACAGTGTATTCCCATGGGACAGTGTAGTCACAGTGTATTCCCATGCGGACAGTGTAGTCACAGTGTATTCCCATGTGGACAGTGTAGTCACAGTGTATTCCCATGTGGACAGTTTAGTCACAGTGTATTCCCATGTGGACCGTGTAGTCACAGTGTATTCCCATGTGGACAGTGCAATCACATTGTATTCCCATGTGGACAGTGCAGTCACATTGTATTCCCATGTGGACAGTGCAATCACAGTGTATTCCCATGTGGACAGTGCAATCACATTGTATTCCCATGTGGACAGTGCAGTCACATTGTATTCCCATGTGGACAGTGCAATCACAGTGTATTCCCATGTGGACAGTGTAATCACAATGTATTCCCATGTTGACAGTGTAATCACAGTGTATTCACATGGGGACAGGGTAGTCACAGTGTTTTCACAGGTGGACAGTGTAGCCACAGTGCATTCCCATGTGGACAGTGTAGTCACAGTGTATTCCCATGTGGACATTGTAATCACAGTGTATTCCCATGTGGACAGTGTAGTCACAGTGTATTCACATGTGGACAGTGTAGTCACAGTATATTCCCATGTGGACAGTGTAGTCACAGTGTATTCCCATGTGGACAGTTTAGTCACAGTGTATTCCCATGTGGACAGTGTAGTCACAGTGTATTCCCATGTGGACAGTGTAATCACAGTGTATTCCCATGTGGAAAGGGTAATCACAGTATATTCGCATGTGGACAGTGTAATCACAGTGTATTTCCATGTTGACAGTGTAGACACATTGTATTCCCATGTGGACAGTGTAGTCACAGTGTATTCCCATGTGGACAGTGTAGTCACACTGTATTCCCACGTGGGCAGTGTAGTCACAGTGTATTCACATGTGGACAGTGTAATCACAGTGTATTCCGATGTGGACAGTGTAATCACAGTGTATTGCCATGCGGACAGTGTAGTCACAGTGTATTCCCATGCGGACAGTGTAATCACAGTGTATTCCAATGTGGACAGTGTAGTCACAGTGTTTTCCCATGTGGACAGTGCAGTCACAATGTATTCCCATGTGGACAGTGCAGTCACAGTGTATTCCCATGTGGAAAGTGTAGTCACAGTGTATTCCCATGTGGACAGTGTAGTCACAGTGTATTCCCATGTGGACAGTGTATTCACAGTGTATTCCCATGTGGACATTGTAATCACAGTGTATTCCCATGTGGACAGTGTAGTCACAGTGTATTCCCATGTGGACAGTGTAGTCACAGTATATTCCCATGTGGACAGTGTAGTCACAGTGTATTCCCATGTGGACAGTGTAGTCAAAGTGTATTCCCATGTGGACAGTGTAGTCACAGTGTATTCCCATGTGTCCAGTGAAGTCACAGTGTATTCCCATGTGGACAGTGTAGTCACAGTGTATTCCCATGTGGACAGTGTAGTCACAGTGTATTCCCATGGGACACTGTAGTCACAGTGTATTCCCATGTGGACAGTTTAGTCACAGTGTATTCCCATGTGGACAGTGTAATCACAGTGTATTCCCATGTGGACAGTGCAGTCACATTGTATTCCCATGTGGACAGTGTAATCACAGTGTATTCCCATGTGGACAGTGTAATCACAGTGTATTCCCATGTGGACCGTGTAGTCACAGTGTTTTCCCATGTGGACAGTGTAATCACAGTGTATTCCCATGTGGACAATGTAGTCACAGTGTATTCCCATGTGGACAGTGTATTCCCATGTGGACAGTGTAGTCACAGTGTATTCCCATGTGGACAGTGTAGTCACAGTTTCTTCCCATTTGGAAAGTGTAGTCGCAGTGTATTCCCATGTGGACAGTGTAATCACAGTGAATTCCCATGTGGACAGTGTAGTCACAGTGTATTCCCATGTGGACAGTGTAGTCACAGTGTATTCCCATGTGGACTGTGTAGTCACAGTGTATTCCCATGTGGACAGTGTAGTCACAGTGTATTCCCATGTGGACAGTGTAGTCACAGTGAATTCCCATGTTGACAGTGTAATCACAGTGTATTCCCATGTGGACAGTGTAATCACAGTGTATTCCCATGTGGACAGTGTAGTCACAGTGTATTCCCATGTGGACAGTGTAGTCACTGTTTATTCCCATGTGCACAGTGTAGTCACAGTGTATTCCCATGTGGACAGTGTAGTCACAGTGTATTCACATGTGGACAGTGTAATCACAGTGTATTCCCATGTGGACAGTGTAGTCACAGTGTATTCCCATGCGGACAGTGTAATCACAGTGTATTCCCATGTGGACAGCATAGTCACTGTTTATTCCCATGTGGACAGTGTAATCACAGTGTATTCCCATGTGGACAGTGTAGTCACAGTGTATTCCCATGTGGACAGTGTAGTCACAGAGTATTCCCATGTGGGCAGTGTAGTCACAGTGTATTCCCATGTGGACAGTGTAACCACAGTGTATTCCCATGTGGACAGTGTAGTCAGAGTGTATTCCCATGTGGACAGTGTAGTCACAGTGTATTCCCATGTGGACTGTGTAGTCACAGTGTATTCCCATGTGGACAGTGTAGTCACAGTGTATTCCCATGTGGACAGTGTAGTCACAGTGAATTCCCATGTTGACAGTGTAATCACAGTGTATTCCCATGTGGACAGTGTAATCACAGTGTATTCCCATGTGGACAGTGTAGTCACAGTGTATTCCCATGTGGACAGTGTAGTCACTGTTTATTCCCATGTGCACAGTGTAGTCTCAGTGTATTCCCATGTGGACAGTGTAGTCACAGTGTATTCACATGTGGACAGTGTAATCACAGTGTATTCCCATGTGGACAGTGTAGTCACAGTGTATTCCCATGCGGACAGTGTAATCACAGTGTATTCCCATGTGGACAGCATAGTCACTGTTTATTCCCATGTGGACAGTGTAATCACAGTGTATTCCCATGTGGACAGTGTAGTCACAGTGTATTCCCATGTGGACAGTGTAGTCACAGAGTATTCCCATGTGGGCAGTGTAGTCACAGTGTATTCCCATGTGGACAGTGTAACCACAGTGTATTCCCATGTGGACAGTGTAGTCAGAGTGTATTCCCATTTGGACAGTGCAGGCACAGAGTATTCCCATGTGGACAGTGTAGTCACAGTGTATTCCCATGTGGGCAGTGTAGTCACAGTGTATTCCCATGTGGACAGTGTAGTCACAGTGTATTCCCATGTGGACAGTGCAGTCACAGTGTATTGCCATGTGGACAGTGTAATCACAGTTTATTTCCATGTGGACAGTGTAATCACAGCGTATTCCCATGCGGACAGTGTAATCACAGTGTATTCCCATGTGGACAGTGTAATCACAGTTTATTCCCATGTGGACAGTGTAGTCACAGTGTATTCCCATGTGGACAGTGCAATCACAGTGTATTCCCATGTGGACAGTGTAGTCACAGTGTATTCCCATGTGGACAGTGTAATCACAGTGTATTCCCATGTGGACAGTGTAGTCACAGTGTATTCCCATGTGGACAGTGTAGTCACAGTGTATTCCCATGTGGACAGTGTAGTCACACTGTATTCCCATGTTGACAGTGTAATCACAGTGTATTCCCATGTGGACAGTGTAGTCACAGTGTATTCCCATGTGGACAGTGTAGTCACAGTGTATTCCCGTGTGGACAGTGTAGTCACAGTGTATTCCCATGTGGACAGTGTAGTGACAGTGTATTCCCATGTGGACTGTGTAGTCACAGTGTATTCCCATGTGGACAGTGTAGTGACAGTGTATCCACATGTGGACAGTTTAGTCACAGTGTATTCCCATGTGGACAGTGTAATCACAGTGTATTCCCATGTGGACAGTGTAATCACAATGTATTCCCATGTGGACAGTGTAATCACAGTGTATTCCCATGTGGACAGTGTAATCACAGTATATTCCCATGTGGACAGTGTAGTCACAATGTATTCCCATGTGGACAGTGCAGGCACAGTGTATTCCCATGTGGACAGTGTAGTCAGAGTGTATTCCCATTTGGACAGTGCAGGCACAGTGTATTCCCATGTGGACAGTGTAGTCACAGTGTATTCCCATGTGGGCAGTGTAGTCACAGTGTATTCCCATGTGGACAGTGTAGTCACAGTGTATTCCCATGTGGACAGTGTAATCACAGTGTATTCACATGTGGACAGTGTAGTCACAGTGTATTCCCATGTGGACAGTGCAGTCACAGTGTATTCCCATGTGGACAGTGTAATCACAATGTATTCCCATGTGGACAGTGTAATCGCAGTGTATTCCCATGTGGGCAGTGTAGTCACAGTGTATTCCCATGTGGACACTGTAATCACATTGTATTCCCATGTGGACAATGTAATTACATTGTATTCCCATGTTGACAGTGTAATCACATTGTATTCCCATGTGGACAGTGTAATCACAGTTTATTCCCTTTTGGACAGTGTAATCACAGTGTATTCCCATTTGGACAGTGTAATCACAGTGTATTCCCATGTGGACAGTGTAGTCACAGTGTATTCCCATGTGGACAGTGTAATCACAGTGTATTCCCATGTGGACAGTGTAATCACAGTGTATTCCCATGTGGAAAGTGTAATCACAGTGTATTCCCATGTGGACAGTGTAATCACAGTGTATTCCCATGTGGACAGTGTAGTCACAGTGTATTGCCATGTGGACAGTGTAATCACAGTGTATTCCCATGTGGACAATGTAGTCACAGTGTATTCCCATGTGGACAGTGTAGTCACAGTGTATTCCCATGTGGACAGTGTAATCACAATGTATTCCCATGTGGACAGTGTATTCACAGTGCATTCCCATGTGGACAGTGTGGTCACAGTGTATTCCCATGTGGACAGTGTAGTCACAGTGTATTCCCATGTGGACAGTGTAGTCACAGTGTATTCCCATGTGGACAGTGTAATCACAGTGTATTCCCATGTGGACAGTGCAGTCACAGTGTATTCCCATGTGGACAGTGTAGTCACAGTGTATTCCCATGTGGACAGTGTAGTCACAGTGTATTCCCATGTGGACAGTGTAGTCACAGTGTATTCCCATGTGGACAGTGTAATCACAGTGTATTCCCATGTGGACAGTGTAATCACAGTGTATTCCCATGTGGACAGTGTAATCACAGTGTATTCCCATGTGGACAGTGTAGTCACAGTTTATTCCCATGTGGACAGTGTAGTCACTGTTTATTCCCATTTGGACAGTGTTGTCACAGTGTTTATCCCATGTGGACAGTGTAGTCACAGTGTATTCCCATGTGGACAGTTTAGTCACAGTGTATTCCCATGTGGACAGTGTAGTCACTGTGTATTCCCATGTGGACAGTTTAATCACAGTGTATTCCCATGTGGACAGTGTAGTCACAGTGTATTCCCATGTGGACATTGCAGTGACAGTGTATTCCCATGTGGACAGTGTAGTCACAGTGTATTCCCATGTGGACAGTGTAGTCACAGTGTATTCCCATGTTGGCAGTGTAGTCACAGTGTATTCCCATGTGGACAGTGTAGTGACAGTGTATTCCCATGTGGACAGTGTAGTGGCAGTGTATTCCCATGTGGACAGTGTAGTCACAGTGTATTCCCATGTGGACAGGGTAGTCACTGTTTATTCCCATGTGGACAGTGTAGTCACAGTGTATTCCCATGTGGACAGTGTAGTCACAGTGTATTCCCATGTGGACAGTGTAGTCACAGTGTATTCCCATGTGGACAGTGTAGTCACAGTGTATTCCCATGTGGACTGTGTAATCACGGTGTATTCCCATGTGGACAGTGTAATCACAGTGTATTCCCTTGTGGACTGTGTAGTCACAGTGTATTCCCATGCGGACAGTGTAATCACAGTGTATTCCCATGTGGACAGTGTAGTCACAGTGTATTCCCATGTGGACAGTGTAGTCACAGTGCATTCCCATGTGGACAGTGTACTGGCAGTGTATTCCCATGTGGACAGTATAGTCACAGTGTATTCCCACGTGGACAGTGTAGTCACAGTGTATTCCCATCTGGACAGTGTAATCACAGTGTATTCCCATGTGGACAGTGTAGTCACAGTGTATTCCCATGTGGACAGTGTAGTCACAGAGTATTCCCATGTGGGCAGTGTAGTCACAGTGTATTCCCATGTGGACAGTGTAATCACAGTGTATTCCCATTTGGACAGTGTAATCACAAGGTATTCCCATGTGGACAGTGTAGTCGCAGTGTATTCCCATGTGGACAGTGCATTCACAGTGTATTCCCATGTGGACAGTGTAATCACAGTGTATTACCATGTGGACAGTGCAGGCACAGTGTATTCCCATGTGAACAGTGCAGTCACAGTGTATTACCATGTGGACAGTGTAATCACAGTGTATTCCCATGTGGACAGTGTAATCACAATGTATTCCCATGTGGACAGTGTAGTCGCAGTGTATTCCCATGTGGACAGTGCATTCACAGTGTATTCCCATGTGGACAGTGTAATCACAGTGTATTACCATGTGGACAGTGCAGGCACAGTGTATTCCCATGTGAACAGTGTAGTCACAGTGTATTCCCATGTGGACAGTGTAATCACAGTTTATTCCCATGTGGACAGTGTAATCACAATGTATTCCCATGTGGACAGTGTAATCGCAGTGTATTCCCATGTGGACAGTGCATTCACAGTGTATTCCCATGTGGACAGTGTAATCACAGTGTATTACCATGTGGACAGTGCAGGCACAGTGTATTCCCATGTGAACAGTGCAGCCACAGTGTATTACCATGTGGACAGTGTAATCACCGTCTATTCCCATGTGGACAGTGTAATCACAGTGTATTCCAATGTGGACAGTGTAATCACAGTGTATTCCCATTTGAACAGTGTAATCACAGTTTATTCCCATGTGGACAGTGTAGTCACAGTGTATTCCCATGTGGACAGTGTAATCACAGTGTATACCCATGTGGACAGTGTAGTCACAGTGTATTCCCATGTGGACAGTGTAATCACAGTGTATTCCCATGTGGACAGTGTAGTCACAGTGTATTCCCATGTGGACAGTGTAGTCACTGTGTATTCCCATGTGGACAGTGTAGTCACAATGTATTCCCATGTTGACAGTGTAATCACAGTGTATTCCCATGTGGACAGTGTAGTCACAGTATATTCCCATGTGGACAGTGTAATCACAGTTTATTCCCATGTGGACAGTGTAGTCACAGTGTATTCGCATGTGGACAGTGTAATCACAGTGTATTCCCATGTGGACAGTGTAGTCACAGTGTATTCCCATGTGGACAGTGTAGTCACAGTGTATTCCCATGTGGACAGTGTAGTCCCAGTGTATTCCCATGTGGACAGTGTAGTCACAGTGTATTCCCATGTGCACAGTGTTGTCACAGTGTATTCCCGTGTGGACAGTGTAGTCACAGTGTATTCCCATGTGGACTGTGTAGTCACAATGTATTCCCATGTGGACAGTGTAGTGACAGTGTATTCCCATGTGGACAGTTTAGTCACAGTGTATTCCCATGTGGACAGTGCAATCACAGTGTATTCCCATGTGGACAGTGTAATCACAGTGTATTCCCATGTGGACAGTGCAGGCACAGTGTATTCCCATGTGATCAGTGCAGTCACAGTGTATTCCCTTGTGGACAGTGTAATCACAGTGTATTCCCATGTGGACAGTGTAATCACAGTGTATTCCCATGTGGACAGTGTAATCACAGTGTATTCCCATGTGGACAGTGTAATCACAGTTTATTCCCATGTGGACAGTGTAGTCACAGTGTATTCCCATGTGGACAGTGTAATCACAGTGTATTCCCATGTGGACAGTGTAGTTCACAGTGTATTCCCATGTGGACAGTGTAATCACAGTGTATTCCCATGTGGACAGTGTAGTCACAGTGTATTCCCATGTGGACAATGTAGTCACAGTGTATTCCCATGTGGACAGTGTAGTCACAGTGTATTCCCATGTTGACAGTGTAATCACAGTGTATTCCCATGTGGACAGTGTAATCACAGTGTATTCCCATGTGGACAGTGTAGTCACAGTGTATTCCCGTGTGGACTGTGTAGTCACAGTGTATTCCCATGTGGACAGTGTAGTCACAGTGTATTCCCATGTGGACAGTGTAGTGACAGTGTATTCCCATGTGGACTTTGTAGTCACAGTGTATTCCCATGTGGACAGTGTAGTGACAGTGTATCCCCATGTGGACAGTTTAGTCACAGTGTATTCCCATGTGGACAGTGTAATCACAGTGTATTCCCATGTGGACAGTGTAATCACAGTGTATTCCCATGTGGACAGTGTAATCACAGTGTATTCCCATGTGGACAGTGTAATCACAGTATATTCCCATGTGGACAGTGTAGTCACAGTGTATTACCATGTGGACAGTGCAGGCACAGTGTATTCCCATGTGGACAGAGTAGTCACAGTGTATTCCCATGTGGACAGTGCAGGCACAGTGTATTCCCATGTGGACAGTGTAGTCGCAGTGTATTCCCATGTGGACAGTGTAATCACAGTGTATTCCCATGTGGACAGTGTAACCACAGTGTATTCGCATGTGGACAGTGGAGTCACAGTGTATTCCCATGTGGACAGTGTAATCACAGTGTATTCCCATGTGGACAGTGTAATCACAGTGTATTCCCATGTAGACAGTGTAATCACATTGTATTCCCATGTGGACAGTGTAATCGCAGTGTATTCCCATGTGGACAGTGTAGTCACAGTGTATTCCCATGTGGACAGTGCAGTCACAGTGTATTCCCATGTGGACAGTGCTGGCACAGTGTATTCCCATGTGGACAGTGTAATTACAGTGTAGTCCCATGTGGACAGTGTAGTCACAGTGTATTCCCATGTGGACAGTGTAATCACAGTTTATTCCCATGTGGACAGTGTAATCACAGTTTATTCCCATGTGGACAGTGTAGTCACAGTGTATTCCCATGTGGACAGTGTAATCACAGTGTATTACCATGTGGACAGTGTAGTTCACAGTGTATTCCCATGTGGACAGTGTAATCACAGTGTATTCCCATGTGGACAGTGTAGTCACAGTGTATTCCCATGTGGACAATGTAGTCACAGTGTATTCCCATGTGGACAGTGTAGTCACAGTGTATTCCCATGTTGACAGTGTAATCACAGTGTATTCCCATGTGGACAGTGTAATCACAGTGTATTCCCATGTGGACAGTGTAGTCACAGTGTATTCCCGTGTGGACTGTGTAGTCACAGTGTATTCCCATGTGGACAGTGTAGTCACAGTGTATTCCCATGTGGACAGTGTAGTCACAGTGTATTCCCATGTTGACAGTGTAATCACAGTGTATTCCCATGTGGACAGTGTAATCACAGTGTATTCCCATGTGGACAGTGTAGTCACAGTGTATTCCCGTGTGGACTGTGTAGTCACAGTGTATTCCCATGTGGACAGTGTAGTCACAGTGTATTCCCATGTGGACAGTGTAGTGACAGTGTATTCCCATGTGGACTTTGTAGTCACAGTGTATTCCCATGTGGACAGTGTAGTGACAGTGTATCCCCATGTGGACAGTTTAGTCACAGTGTATTCCCAAGTGGACAGTGTAATCACAGTGTATTCCCATGTGGACAGTGTAATCACAGTGTATTCCCATGTGGACAGTGTAATCACAGTGTATTCCCATGTGGACAGTGTAATCACAGTATATTCCCATGTGGACAGTGTAGTCACAGTGTATTACCATGTGGACAGTGCAGGCACAGTGTATTCCCATGTGGACAGAGTAGTCACAGTGTATTCCCATGTGGACAGTGCAGGCACAGTGTATTCCCATGTGGACAGTGTAGTCACAGTGTATTCCCATGTGGACAGTGTAATCACAGTGTATTCCCATGTGGACAGTGTAACCACAGTGTATTCGCATGTGGACAGTGGAGTCACAGTGTATTCCCATGTGGACAGTGTAATCACAGTGTATTCCCATGTGGACAGTGTAATCACAGTGTATTCCCATGTAGACAGTGTAATCACATTGTATTCCCATGTGGACAGTGTAATCGCAGTGTATTCCCATGTGGACAGTGTAGTCACAGTGTATTCCCATGTGGACAGTGCAGTCACAGTGTATTCCCATGTGGACAGTGCAGGCACAGTGTATTCCCATGTGGACAGTGTAATTACAGTGTAGTCCCATGTGGACAGTGTAGTCACAGTGTATTCCCATGTGGACAGTGTAATCACAGTGTATTCCCATGTGGACAGTGCAATCACAGTGTATTCCCATGTGGAAAGTGTAATCACAGTGTATTCCCATGTGGAAAGTGTAATCACAGTGTATTCCCATGTGGACAGTGTAATCACAATGTATTCCCATGTGGACAGTGTAATCACAGTGTATTCCCATGTGGACAGTGTAGTCACAGTGTATTCCCATGTGGACAGTTTAATCACAGTGTATTCCCATGTGGACAATGTAGTCACAGTGTATTCCCATGTGGACAGTGTGATCACAGTGTATTCCCATGTGGACAGTTTAATCACAGTGTATTCCCAAGTGGACAATGTAGTCACAGTGTATTCCCATGTGGACAGTGTAGTCACAGTGTATTCCCATGTGGACAGTGTAATCACAGTGTATTCCCATGTGGACAGTGTAATCACAGTGTATTCCCATGTGGACAGTGTAATTACAGTGTAGTCCCATGTGGACAGTGTAGTCACAGTGTATTCCCATGTGGACAGTGTAATCACAGTTTATTCCCATGTGGACAGTGTAATCACAGTTTATTCCCATGTGGACAGTGTAGTCACAGTGTATTCCCATGTGGACAGTGTAATCACAGTGTATTCCCATGTGGACAGTGTAGTTCACAGTGTATTCCCATGTGGACAGTGTAATCACAGTGTATTCCCATGTGGACAGTGTAGTCACAGTGTATTCCCATGTGGACAATGTAGTCACAGTGTATTCCCATGTGGACAGTGTAGTCACAGTGTATTCCCATGTTGACAGTGTAATCACAGTGTATTCCCATGTGGACAGTGTAATCACAGTGTATTCCCATGTGGACAGTGTAGTTACAGTGTATTCCCGTGTGGACTGTGTAGTCACAGTGTATTCCCATGTGGACAGTGTAGTCACAGTGTATTCCCATGTGGACAGTGTAGTCACAGTGTATTCCCATGTTGACAGTGTAATCACAGTGTATTCCCATGTGGACAGTGTAGTCACAGTGTATTCCCATGTGGACAGTGTAGTCACAGTGTATTCCCGTGTGGACAGTGTAGTCACAGTGTATTCCCATGTGGACAGTGTAGTGACAGTGTATTCCCATGTGGACTGTGTAGTCACAGTGTATTCCCATGTGGACAGTGTAGTGACAGTGTATCCACATGTGGACAGTTTAGTCACAGTGTATTCCCATGTGGACAGTGTAATCACAGTGTATTCCCATGTGGACAGTGTAATCACAATGTATTCCCATGTGGACAGTGTAATCACAGTGTATTCCCATGTGGACAGTGTAATCACAGTATATTCCCATGTGGACAGTGTAGTCACAATGTATTCCCATGTGGACAGTGCAGGCACAGTGTATTCCCATGTGGACAGTGTAGTCAGAGTGTATTCCCATTTGGACAGTGCAGGCACAGTGTATTCCCATGTGGACAGTGTAGTCACAGTGTATTCCCATGTGGGCAGTGTAGTCACAGTGTATTCCCATGTGGACAGTGTAGTCACAGTGTATTCCCATGTGGACAGTGTAATCACAGTGTATTCACATGTGGACAGTGTAGTCACAGTGTATTCCCATGTGGACAGTGCAGTCACAGTGTATTCCCATGTGGACAGTGTAATCACAATGTATTCCCATGTGGACAGTGTAATCGCAGTGTATTCCCATGTGGGCAGTGTAGTCACAGTGTATTCCCATGTGGACACTGTAATCACATTGTATTCCCATGTGGACAATGTAATTACATTGTATTCCCATGTTGACAGTGTAATCACATTGTATTCCCATGTGGACAGTGTAATCACAGTTTATTCCCTTTTGGACAGTGTAATCACAGTGTATTCCCATTTGGACAGTGTAATCACAGTGTATTCCCATGTGGACAGTGTAGTCACAGTGTATTCCCATGTGGACAGTGTAATCACAGTGTATTCCCATGTGGACAGTGTAATCACAGTGTATTCCCATGTGGAAAGTGTAATCACAGTGTATTCCCATGTGGACAGTGTAATCACAGTGTATTCCCATGTGGACAGTGTAGTCACAGTGTATTCCCATGTGGACAGTGTAATCACAGTGTATTCCCATGTGGACAATGTAGTCACAGTGTATTCCCATGTGGACAGTGTAGTCACAGTGTATTCCCATGTGGACAGTGTAATCACAATGTATTCCCATGTGGACAGTGTATTCACAGTGCATTCCCATGTGGACAGTGTAGTCACAGTGTATTCCCATGTGGACAGTGTAGTCACAGTGTATTCCCATGTGGACAGTGTAGTCACAGTGTATTCCCATGTGGACAGTGTAATCACAGTGTATTCCCATGTGGACAGTGCAGTCACAGTGTATTCCCATGTGGACAGTGTAGTCACAGTGTATTCCCATGTGGACAGTGTAGTCACAGTGTATTCCCATGTGGACAGTGTAGTCACAGTGTATTCCCATGTGGACAGTGTAATCACAGTGTATTCCCATGTGGACAGTGTAATCACAGTGTATTCCCATGTGGACAGTGTAATCACAGTGTATTCCCATGTGGACAGTGTAGTCACAGTTTATTCCCATGTGGACAGTGTAGTCACTGTTTATTCCCATTTGGACAGTGTTGTCACAGTGTTTATCCCATGTGGACAGTGTAGTCACAGTGTATTCCCATGTGGACAGTTTAGTCACAGTGTATTCCCATGTGGACAGTGTAGTCACTGTGTATTCCCATGTGGACAGTTTAATCACAGTGTATTCCCATGTGGACAGTGTAGTCACAGTGTATTCCCATGTGGACATTGCAGTGACAGTGTATTCCCATGTGGACAGTGTAGTCACAGTGTATTCCCATGTGGACAGTGTAGTCACAGTGTATTCCCATGTTGGCAGTGTAGTCACAGTGTATTCCCATGTGGACAGTGTAGTGACAGTGTATTCCCATGTGGACAGTGTAATCACAGTGTATTCCCATGTGGACAGGGTAGTCACTGTTCATTCCCATGTGGACAGTGTAGTCACAGTGTATTCCCATGTGGACAGTGTAGTCACAGTGTATTCCCATGTGGACAGTGTAGTCACAGTGTATTCCCATGTGGACAGTGTAGTCACAGTGTATTCCCATGTGGACAGTGTAGTCACAGTGTATTCCCATGTGGACTGTGTAATCACGGTGTATTCCCATGTGGACAGTGTAATCACAGTGTATTCCCTTGTGGACTGTGTAGTCACAGTGTATTCCCATGCGGACAGTGTAATCACAGTGTATTCCCATGTGGACAGTGTAGTCACAGTGTATTCCCATGTGGACAGTGTAGTCACAGTGCATTCCCATGTGGACAGTGTACTGGCAGTGTATTCCCATGTGGACAGTATAGTCACAGTGTATTCCCACGTGGACAGTGTAGTCACAGTGTATTCCCATCTGGACAGTGTAATCACAGTGTATTCCCATGTGGACAGTGTAGTCACAGTGTATTCCCATGTGGACAGTGTAGTCACAGAGTATTCCCATGTGGGCAGTGTAGTCACAGTGTATTCCCATGTAGACAGTGTAATCACAGTGTATTCCCATTTGGACAGTGTAATCACAAGGTATTCCCATGTGGACAGTGTAGTCGCAGTGTATTCCCATGTGGACAGTGCATTCACAGTGTATTCCCATGTGGACAGTGTAATCACAGTGTATTACCATGTGGACAGTGCAGGCACAGTGTATTCCCATGTGAACAGTGCAGTCACAGTGTATTACCATGTGGACAGTGTAATCACAGTGTATTCCCATGTGGACAGTGTAATCACAATGTATTCCCATGTGGACAGTGTAGTCGCAGTGTATTCCCATGTGGACAGTGCATTCACAGTGTATTCCCATGTGGACAGTGTAATCACAGTGTATTACCATGTGGACAGTGCAGGCACAGTGTATTCCCATGTGAACAGTGTAGTCACAGTGTATTCCCATGTGGACAGTGTAATCACAGTGTATTCCCATGTGGACAGTGTAATCACAATGTATTCCCATGTGGACAGTGTAATCGCAGTGTATTCCCATGTGGACAGTGCATTCACAGTGTATTCCCATGTGGACAGTGTAATCACAGTGTATTACCATGTGGACAGTGCAGGCACAGTGTATTCCCATGTGAACAGTGCAGTCACAGTGTATTACCATGTGGACAGTGTAATCACCGTCTATTCCCATGTGGACAGTGTAATCACAGTGTATTCCAATGTGGACAGTGTAATCACAGTGTATTCCCATTTGAACAGTGTAATCACAGTTTATTCCCATGTGGACAGTGTAGTCACAGTGTATTCCCATGTGGACAGTGTAATCACAGTGTATACCCATGTGGACAGTGTAGTCACAGTGTATTCCCATGTGGACAGTGTAATCACAGTGTATTCCCATGTGGACAGTGTAGTCACAGTGTATTCCCATGTGGACAGTGTAGTCACTGTGTATTCCCATGTGGACAGTGTAGTCACAATGTATTCCCATGTTGACAGTGTAATCACAGTGTATTCCCATGTGGACAGTGTAGTCACAGTATATTCCCATGTGGACAGTGTAATCACAGTTTATTCCCATGTGGACAGTGTAGTCACAGTGTATTCGCATGTGGACAGTGTAATCACAGTGTATTCCCATGTGGACAGTGTAGTCACAGTGTATTCCCATGTGGACAGTGTAGTCACAGTGTATTCCCATGTGGACAGTGTAGTCCCAGTGTATTCCCATGTGGACAGTGTAGTCACAGTGTATTCCCATGTGCACAGTGTTGTCACAGTGTATTCCCGTGTGGACAGTGTAGTCACAGTGTATTCCCATGTGGACTGTGTAGTCACAATGTATTCCCATGTGGACAGTGTAGTGACAGTGTATTCCCATGTGGACAGTTTAGTCACAGTGTATTCCCATGTGGACAGTGCAATCACAGTGTATTCCCATGTGGACAGTGTAATCACAGTGTATTCCCATGTGGACAGTGCAGGCACAGTGTATTCCCATGTGATCAGTGCATTCACAGTGTATTCCCTTGTGGACAGTGTAATCACAGTGTATTCCCATGTGGACAGTGTAATCACAGTGTATTCCCATGTGGACAGTGTAATCACAGTGTATTCCCATGTGGACAGTGTAATCACAGTTTATTCCCATGTGGACAGTGTAGTCACAGTGTATTCCCATGTGGACAGTGTAATCACAGTGTATTCCCATGTGGACAGTGTAGTTCACAGTGTATTCCCATGTGGACAGTGTAATCACAGTGTATTCCCATGTGGACAGTGTAGTCACAGTGTATTCCCATGTGGACAATGTAGTCACAGTGTATTCCCATGTGGACAGTGTAGTCACAGTGTATTCCCATGTTGACAGTGTAATCACAGTGTATTCCCATGTGGACAGTGTAATCACAGTGTATTCCCATGTGGACAGTGTAGTCACAGTGTATTCCCGTGTGGACTGTGTAGTCACAGTGTATTCCCATGTGGACAGTGTAGTCACAGTGTATTCCCATGTGGACAGTGTAGTGACAGTGTATTCCCATGTGGACTTTGTAGTCACAGTGTATTCCCATGTGGACAGTGTAGTGACAGTGTATCCCCATGTGGACAGTTTAGTCACAGTGTATTCCCATGTGGACAGTGTAATCACAGTGTATTCCCATGTGGACAGTGTAATCACAGTGTATTCCCATGTGGACAGTGTAATCACAGTGTATTCCCATGTGGACAGTGTAATCACAGTATATTCCCATGTGGACAGTGTAGTCACAGTGTATTACCATGTGGACAGTGCAGGCACAGTGTATTCCCATGTGGACAGAGTAGTCACAGTGTATTCCCATGTGGACAGTGCAGGCACAGTGTATTCCCATGTGGACAGTGTAGTCGCAGTGTATTCCCATGTGGACAGTGTAATCACAGTGTATTCCCATGTGGACAGTGTAACCACAGTGTATTCGCATGTGGACAGTGGAGTCACAGTGTATTCCCATGTGGACAGTGTAATCACAGTGTATTCCCATGTGGACAGTGTAATCACAGTGTATTCCCATGTAGACAGTGTAATCACATTGTATTCCCATGTGGACAGTGTAATCGCAGTGTATTCCCATGTGGACAGTGTAGTCACAGTGTATTCCCATGTGGACAGTGCAGTCACAGTGTATTCCCATGTGGACAGTGCTGGCACAGTGTATTCCCATGTGGACAGTGTAATTACAGTGTAGTCCCATGTGGACAGTGTAGTCACAGTGTATTCCCATGTGGACAGTGTAATCACAGTTTATTCCCATGTGGACAGTGTAATCACAGTTTATTCCCATGTGGACAGTGTAGTCACAGTGTATTCCCATGTGGACAGTGTAATCACAGTGTATTCCCATGTGGACAGTGTAGTTCACAGTGTATTCCCATGTGGACAGTGTAATCACAGTGTATTCCCATGTGGACAGTGTAGTCACAGTGTATTCCCATGTGGACAATGTAGTCACAGTG
Source organism: Cetorhinus maximus (assembly GCF_964194155.1). Lineage (NCBI taxonomy): Eukaryota > Metazoa > Chordata > Chondrichthyes > Lamniformes > Cetorhinidae > Cetorhinus > Cetorhinus maximus. The sequence goes on from NW_027596861.1 coordinate 124,269, forward strand.
TATTCCCATGTGGACAGTGTAGTCACAGTGTATTCCCATGTTGACAGTGTAATCACAGTGTATTCCCATGTGGACAGTGTAATCACAGTGTATTCCCATGTGGACAGTGTAGTCACAGTGTATTCCCGTGTGGACTGTGTAGTCACAGTGTATTCCCATGTGGACAGTGTAGTCACAGTGTATTCCCATGTGGACAGTGTAGTCACAGTGTATTCCCATGTTGACAGTGTAATCACAGTGTATTCCCATGTGGACAGTGTAATCACAGTGTATTCCCATGTGGACAGTGTAGTCACAGTGTATTCCCGTGTGGACTGTGTAGTCACAGTGTATTCCCATGTGGACAGTGTAGTCACAGTGTATTCCCATGTGGACAGTGTAGTGACAGTGTATTCCCATGTGGACTTTGTAGTCACAGTGTATTCCCATGTGGACAGTGTAGTGACAGTGTATCCCCATGTGGACAGTTTAGTCACAGTGTATTCCCAAGTGGACAGTGTAATCACAGTGTACTCCCATGTGGACAGTGTAATCACAGTGTATTCCCATGTGGACAGTGTAATCACAGTGTATTCCCATGTGGACAGTGTAATCACAGTATATTCCCATGTGGACAGTGTAGTCACAGTGTATTACCATGTGGACAGTGCAGGCACAGTGTATTCCCATGTGGACAGAGTAGTCACAGTGTATTCCCATGTGGACAGTGCAGGCACAGTGTATTCCCATGTGGACAGTGTAGTCACAGTGTATTCCCATGTGGACAGTGTAATCACAGTGTATTCCCATGTGGACAGTGTAACCACAGTGTATTCGCATGTGGACAGTGGAGTCACAGTGTATTCCCATGTGGACAGTGTAATCACAGTGTATTCCCATGTGGACAGTGTAATCACAGTGTATTCCCATGTAGACAGTGTAATCACATTGTATTCCCATGTGGACAGTGTAATCGCAGTGTATTCCCATGTGGACAGTGTAGTCACAGTGTATTCCCATGTGGACAGTGCAGTCACAGTGTATTCCCATGTGGACAGTGCAGGCACAGTGTATTCCCATGTGGACAGTGTAATTACAGTGTAGTCCCATGTGGACAGTGTAGTCACAGTGTATTCCCATGTGGACAGTGTAATCACAGTGTATTCCCATGTGGACAGTGCAATCACAGTGTATTCCCATGTGGAAAGTGTAATCACAGTGTATTCCCATGTGGAAAGTGTAATCACAGTGTATTCCCATGTGGACAGTGTAATCACAATGTATTCCCATGTGGACAGTGTAATCACAGTGTATTCCCATGTGGACAGTGTAGTCACAGTGTATTCCCATGTGGACAGTTTAATCACAGTGTATTCCCATGTGGACAATGTAGTCACAGTGTATTCCCATGTGGACAGTGTGATCACAGTGTATTCCCATGTGGACAGTTTAATCACAGTGTATTCCCAAGTGGACAATGTAGTCACAGTGTATTCCCATGTGGACAGTGTAGTCACAGTGTATTCCCATGTGGACAGTGTAATCACAGTGTATTCCCATGTGGACAGTGTAATCACAGTGTATTCCCATGTGGACAGTGTAATTACAGTGTAGTCCCATGTGGACAGTGTAGTCACAGTGTATTCCCATGTGGACAGTGTAATCACAGTTTATTCCCATGTGGACAGTGTAATCACAGTTTATTCCCATGTGGACAGTGTAGTCACAGTGTATTCCCATGTGGACAGTGTAGTTCACAGTGTATTCCCATGTGGACAGTGTAATCACAGTGTATTCCCATGTGGACAGTGTAGTCACAGTGTATTCCCATGTGGACAATGTAGTCACAGTGTATTCCCATGTGGACAGTGTAGTCACAGTGTATTCCCATGTTGACAGTGTAATCACAGTGTATTCCCATGTGGACAGTGTAATCACAGTGTATTCCCATGTGGACAGTGTAGTTACAGTGTATTCCCGTGTGGACTGTGTAGTCACAGTGTATTCCCATGTGGACAGTGTAGTCACAGTGTATTCCCATGTGGACAGTGTAGTCACAGTGTATTCCCATGTTGACAGTGTAATCACAGTGTATTCCCATGTGGACAGTGTAATCACAGTGTATTCCCATGTGGACAGTGTAGTCACAGTGTATTCCCGTGTGGACTGTGTAGTCACAGTGTATTCCCATGTGGACAGTGTAGTCACAGTGTATTCCCATGTGGACAGTGTAGTGACAGTGTATTCCCATGTGGACTTTGTAGTCACAGTGTATTCCCATGTGGACAGTGTAGTCACAGTGTATTCCCATGTGGACAGTGTAATCACAGTGTATTCCCATGTGGACAGTGTAACCACAGTGTATTCGCATGTGGACAGTGGAGTCACAGTGTATTCCCATGTGGACAGTGTAATCACAGTGTATTCCCATGTGGACAGTGTAATCACAGTGTATTCCCATGTAGACAGTGTAATCACATTGTATTCCCATGTGGACAGTGTAATCGCAGTGTATTCCCATGTGGACAGTGTAGTCACAGTGTATTCCCATGTGGACAGTGCAGTCACAGTGTATTCCCATGTGGACAGTGCAGGCACAGTGTATTCCCATGTGGACAGTGTAATTACAGTGTAGTCCCATGTGGACAGTGTAGTCATAGTGTATTCCCATGTGGACAGTGTAATCACAGTGTATTCCCATGTGGACAGTGCAATCACAGTGTATTCCCATGTGGAAAGTGTAATCACAGTGTATTCCCATGTGGAAAGTGTAATCACAGTGTATTCCCATGTGGACAGTGTAATCACAATGTATTCCCATGTGGACAGTGTAATCACAGTGTATTCCCATGTGGACAGTGTAGTCACAGTGTATTCCCATGTGGACAGTTTAATCACAGTGTATTCCCATGTGGACAATGTAGTCACAGTGTATTCCCATGTGGACAGTGTGATCACAGTGTATTCCCATGTGGACAGTTTAATCACAGTGTATTCCCATGTGGACAATGTAGTCACAGTGTATTCCCATGTGGACAGTGTAGTCACAGTGTATTCCCATGTGGACAGTGTAATCACAGTGTATTCCCATGTGGACAGTGTAATCACAGTGAATTCCCATGTGGACAGTGTAATCACAGTGTATTCCCATGTGGACAGTGTAATCACATTGTATTCCCATGTGGACAGTGTAATCGCAGTGTATTCCCATGTGGACAGTGTAGTCACAGTGTATTCCCATGTGGACAGTGCAGGCACAGTGTATTCCCATGTGGACAGTGTAGTCACAGTGTATTCCCATGTGGACAGTGTAATCACAGTGTATTCCCATGTGGACAGTGTAGTCATAGTGTATTTTCATGTGGACAGTGTAGTCACAGTGTATTCCCACGTGGACAGTGTAGTCACAGTGTATTCCCATGTGGACAGTGTAGTCACAGTGTCTTTCCGTTTGGACAGTGTAGTCACAGTGTATTCCCATGTGGACAGTTTAGTCACAGTGTATTCCCATGTGGACAGTGTAGTCACAGTGTATTCCCATGTTGACAGTGTAGTCACAGTGTATTCCCATGTGGACAGTGTAATCACAGTGTATTCCCATGTGGACAGTGTAATCACAGTGTATTCCCATGTGGACAGTGTAGTCACAGTGTATTCCCATGTGGACAGGGTAGTCACTGTTTATTCCCATGCGGAGAGTGTAGTCACAGTGTATTCCCATGTGGACAGTGTAGTCACAGTGTATTCCCATGTGGACAGTGTAGTCACAGTGTATTCCCATGTGGACAGTGTAGTCACAGTGTATTCCCATGTGGACAGTGTAATCACAGTGTATTCCCATGTGGACAGTGTAATCACAGTGTATTCCCATGTGGACTGTGTAGTCACAGTGTATTCCCATGCAGACAGTGTAATCACAGTGTATTCCCATGTGGACAGTGTAGTCACAGTGTATTCCCATGTGGACAGTGCAGTCACAGTGTATTCCCATGTGGACAGTGTAGTCACAGTGTATTCCCATGTGGACAGTGTAGTCACAGTGTATTCCCATGTGGACAATGTAGTCACAGTTTATTTCCATGTGGACAGTGTAGTGACAGTGTATTCGCATGTGGACAGTGTAGTGGCAGTGTATTCCCATGTGGACAGTGTAGTCACAGTGTATTCCCATGTGGACAGTGTAGTCACAGTGTATTCCCATCTGGACAGTGTAATCACAGTGTATTCCCATGTGGACAGTGTAGTCACTGTGTATTCCCAATTGGACAGTGTAGTCACAGAGTATTCCCATGTGGGCAGTGTAGTCACAGTGTATTCCCATGTGGACAGTGTAATCACAGTGTATTCCCATGTGGACAGTGTAATCACAATGTATTCCCATGTGGACAGTGTAGTCGCAGTGTATTCCCATGTGGACAGTGCAGTCACCGTGTATTCCCATGTGGACAGTGTAGTCACAGTGTCTCCCCATTAGGACAGTGTAGTCACAGGGTATTCCCATGTGGACAGTGTAATCACAGTATATTCCCATGTGGACAGTGTAGTCACAGTGTATTCCCATGTGGACAGTGTAGTCACAGTGTATTCCCATGTGGACAGTGTAGTCACAGTGTATTCCCATGTGGACAGTGTAGTCACAGTTTATTCCCATGTTGACAGTGTAGTCACAGTGTATTCCCATGTGGACAGTGTAATCACAGTGTATTCCCATGTGGACAGTGTAATCACATTGTATTCCCATGTGGACAGTGTAATCACAGTGTATTCCCATGTGGACAGGGTAGTCACTGTTCATTCCCATGTGGACAGTGTAGTCACAGTGTATTCCCATGTGGACAGTGTAGTCACAGTGTATTCCCATGTGGACAGTGTAGTCACAGTGTATTCCCATGTGGACAGTGCAGTCACAGTGTATTCCCATGTGGACAGTGTAGTCACAGTGTATTCCCATGTGGACAGTGTAGTCACAGTGTATTCCCATATGGACAGTGTAGTCACAGTGTATTCCCATGTGGACAGTGTAATCACAATGTATTCCCATGTGGACAGTGTAATCACAATGTATTCCCATGTGGACAGTGTAATCACAGTGTATTCCCATGCGGACAGTGTAATCACAGTGTATTCCCATGTGGACAGTGTAATCACAGTGTATTCCCATGTGGACAGTGTAATCACAGTGTATTCCCATGTGGACTGTGTAGTCACAGTGTATTCCCATGCGGACAGTGTAATCACAGTGTATTCCCATGTGGACAGTGTAGTCACAGTGTATTCCCATGTGGACAGTGCAGTCACAGTGTATTCCCATGTGGACAGTGTAGTCACAGTGTATTCCCATGTGGACAGTGTAGTCACAGTGTATTCCCATGTGGACAATGTAGTCACAGTTTATTTCCATGTGGACAGTGTAGTGACAGTGTATTCGCATGTGGACAGTGTAGTGGCAGTGTATTCCCATGTGGACAGTGTAGTCACAGTGTATTCCCATGTGGACAGTGTAGTCACAGTGTATTCCCATCTGGACAGTGTAATCACAGTGTATTCCCATGTGGACAGTGTAGTCACTGTGTATTCCCAATTGGACAGTGTAGTCACAGAGTATTCCCATGTGGGCAGTGTAGTCACAGTGTATTCCCATGTGGACAGTGTAATCACAGTGTATTCCCATGTGGACAGTGTAATCACAATGTATTCCCATGTGGACAGTGTAGTCGCAGTGTATTCCCATGTGGACAGTGCAGTCACCGTGTATTCCCATGTGGACAGTGTAGTCACAGTGTCTCCCCATTTGGACAGTGTAGTCACAGGGTATTCCCATGTGGACAGTGTAATCACAGTATATTCCCATGTGGACAGTGTAGTCACAGTGTATTCCCATGTGGACAGTGTAGTCACAGTGTATTCCCATGTGGACAGTGTAGTCACAGTGTATTCCCATGTGGACAGTGTAGTCACAGTGTATTCCCATGTTGACAGTGTAGTCACAGTGTATTCCCATGTGGACAGTGTAGTCACAGTGTATTCCCATGTGGACAGTGCAGTCACAGTGTATTCCCATGTGGACAGTGTAGTCACAGTGTATTCCCATGTGGACAGTGTAGTCACAGTGTATTCCCATATGGACAGTGTAGTCACAGTGTATTCCCATGTGGACAGTGTAATCACAATGTATTCCCATGTGGACAGTGTAATCACAATGTATTCCCATGTGGACAGTGTAGTCACAGTGTATACCCATGTGGACAGTGTAATCACAGTGTATTCCCATGCGGACAGTGTAATCACAGTGTATTCCCATGTGGACAGTGTAATCACAGTGTATTCCCATGTGGACAGTGTAATCACAGTGTATTCCCATGCGGACAGTGTAATCACAGTGTATTCCCATGTGGACAGTGTAATCACAGTGTATTCCCATGTGGACTGTGCAGTCACAGTGTATTCCCATGTGGACAGTGTAGTCACAGTGTATTCCCATGTGGACAGTGTAGTCACAGTGTATTCCCATGTGGACAATGTAGTCACAGTTTATTTCCATGTGGACAGTGTAGTGACAGTGTATTCGCATGTGGACAGTGTAGTGGCAGTGTATTCCCATGTGGACAGTGTAGTCACAGTGTATTCCCATGTGGACAGTGTAGTCACAGTGTATTCCCATCTGGACAGTGTAATCACAGTGTATTCCCATGTGGACAGTGTAGTCACTGTGTATTCCCAATTGGACAGTGTAGTCACAGAGTATTCCCATGTGGGCAGTGTAGTCACAGTGTATTCCCATGTGGACAGTGTAATCACAGTGTATTCCCATGTGGACAGTGTAATCACAATGTATTCCCATGTGGACAGTGTAGTCGCAGTGTATTCCCATGTGGACAGTGCAGTCACCGTGTATTCCCATGTGGACAGTGTAGTCACAGTGTCTCCCCATTTGGACAGTGTAGTCACAGGGTATTCCCATGTGGACAGTGTAATCACAGTATATTCCCATGTGGACAGTGTAGTCACAGTGTATTCCCATGTGGACAGTGTAGTCACAGTGTATTCCCATGTGGACAGTGTAGTCACAGTGTATTCCCATGTGGACAGTGTAGTCACAGTGTATTCCCATGTTGACAGTGTAGTCACAGTGTATTCCCATGTGGACAGTGTAGTCACAGTGTATTCCCATGTGGACAGTGCAGTCACAGTGTATTCCCATGTGGACAGTGTAGTCACAGTGTATTCCCATGTGGACAGTGTAGTCACAGTGTATTCCCATATGGACAGTGTAGTCACAGTGTATTCCCATGTGGACAGTGTAATCACAATGTATTCCCATGTGGACAGTGTAGTCACAGTGTATACCCATGTGGACAGTGTAATCACAGTGTATTCCCATGCGGACAGTGTAATCACAGTGTATTCCCATGTGGACAGTGTAATCACAGTGTATTCCCATGTGGACAGTGTAATCACAGTGTATTCCCATGCGGACAGTGTAATCACAGTGTATTCCCATGTGGACAGTGTAATCACAGTGTATTCCCATGTGGACAGTGTAGTCACAGTGTATTCCCATGTGGACAGTGTAGTCACAGTGTATTCCCATGTGGACAGTGTAGTCACAGTGTATTCCCATGTGGACAGTGTAGTCACAGTTTATTCCCATGTTGACAGTGTAGTCACAGTGTATTCCCATGTGGACAGTGTAATCACAGTGTATTCCCATGTGGACAGTGTAATCACATTGTATTCCCATGTGGACAGTGTAATCACAGTGTATTCCCATGTGGACAGGGTAGTCACTGTTCATTCCCATGTGGACAGTGTAGTCACAGTGTATTCCCATGTGGACAGTGTAGTCACAGTGTATTCCCATGTGGACAGTGTAGTCACAGTGTATTCCCATGTGGACAGTGCAGTCACAGTGTATTCCCATGTGGACAGTGTAGTCACAGTGTATTCCCATGTGGACAGTGTAGTCACAGTGTATTCCCATATGGACAGTGTAGTCACAGTGTATTCCCATGTGGACAGTGTAATCACAATGTATTCCCATGTGGACAGTGTAATCACAATGTATTCCCATGTGGACAGTGTAATCACAGTGTATTCCCATGCGGACAGTGTAATCACAGTGTATTCCCATGTGGACAGTGTAATCACAGTGTATTCCCATGTGGACAGTGTAATCACAGTGTATTCCCATGTGGACTGTGTAGTCACAGTGTATTCCCATGCGGACAGTGTAATCACAGTGTATTCCCATGTGGACAGTGTAGTCACAGTGTATTCCCATGTGGACAGTGCAGTCACAGTGTATTCCCATGTGGACAGTGTAGTCACAGTGTATTCCCATGTGGACAGTGTAGTCACAGTGTATTCCCATGTGGACAATGTAGTCACAGTTTATTTCCATGTGGACAGTGTAGTGACAGTGTATTCGCATGTGGACAGTGTAGTGGCAGTGTATTCCCATGTGGACAGTGTAGTCACAGTGTATTCCCATGTGGACAGTGTAGTCACAGTGTATTCCCATCTGGACAGTGTAATCACAGTGTATTCCCATGTGGACAGTGTAGTCACTGTGTATTCCCAATTGGACAGTGTAGTCACAGAGTATTCCCATGTGGGCAGTGTAGTCACAGTGTATTCCCATGTGGACAGTGTAATCACAGTGTATTCCCATGTGGACAGTGTAATCACAATGTATTCCCATGTGGACAGTGTAGTCGCAGTGTATTCCCATGTGGACAGTGCAGTCACCGTGTATTCCCATGTGGACAGTGTAGTCACAGTGTCTCCCCATTTGGACAGTGTAGTCACAGGGTATTCCCATGTGGACAGTGTAATCACAGTATATTCCCATGTGGACAGTGTAGTCACAGTGTATTCCCATGTGGACAGTGTAGTCACAGTGTATTCCCATGTGGACAGTGTAGTCACAGTGTATTCCCATGTGGACAGTGTAGTCACAGTGTATTCCTATGTTGACAGTGTAGTCACAGTGTATTCCCATGTGGACAGTGTAGTCACAGTGTATTCCCATGTGGACAGTGCAGTCACAGTGTATTCCCATGTGGACAGTGTAGTCACAGTGTATTCCGATGTGGACAGTGTAGTCACAGTGTATTCCCATATGGACAGTGTAGTCACAGTGTATTCCCATGTGGACAGTGTAATCACAATGTATTCCCATGTGGACAGTGTAATCACAATGTATTCCCATGTGGACAGTGTAGTCACAGTGTATACCCATGTGGACAGTGTAATCACAGTGTATTCCCATGCGGACAGTGTAATCACAGTGTATTCCCATGTGGACAGTGTAATCACAGTGTATTCCCATGTGGACAGTGTAATCACAGTGTATTCCCATGCGGACAGTGTAATCACAGTGTATTCCCATGTGGACAGTGTAATCACAGTGTATTCCCATGTGGACAGTGCAGTCACAGTGTATTCCCATGTGGACAGTGTAGTCACAGTGTATTCCCATGTGGACAGTGTAGTCACAGTGTATTCCCATGTGGACAATGTAGTCACAGTTTATTTCCATGTGGACAGTGTAGTGACAGTGTATTCGCATGTGGACAGTGTAGTGGCAGTGTATTCCCATGTGGACAGTGTAGTCACAGTGTATTCCCATGTGGACAGTGTAGTCACAGTGTATTCCCATCTGGACAGTGTAATCACAGTGTATTCCCATGTGGACAGTGTAGTCACTGTGTATTCCCAATTGGACAGTGTAGTCACAGAGTATTCCCATGTGGGCAGTGTAGTCACAGTGTATTCCCATGTGGACAGTGTAATCACAGTGTATTCCCATGTGGACAGTGTAATCACAATGTATTCCCATGTGGACAGTGTAGTCGCAGTGTATTCCCATGTGGACAGTGCAGTCACCGTGTATTCCCATGTGGACAGTGTAGTCACAGTGTCTCCCCATTTGGACAGTGTAGTCACAGGGTATTCCCATGTGGACAGTGTAATCACAGTATATTCCCATGTGGACAGTGTAGTCACAGTGTATTCCCATGTGGACAGTGTAGTCACAGTGTATTCCCATGTGGACAGTGTAGTCACAGTGTATTCCCATGTGGACAGTGTAGTCACAGTGTATTCCCATGTTGACAGTGTAGTCACAGTGTATTCCCATGTGGACAGTGTAGTCACAGTGTATTCCCATGTGGACAGTGCAGTCACAGTGTATTCCCATGTGGACAGTGTAGTCACAGTGTATTCCCATGTGGACAGTGTAGTCACAGTGTATTCCCATATGGACAGTGTAGTCACAGTGTATTCCCATGTGGACAGTGTAATCACAATGTATTCCCATGTGGACAGTGTAATCACAATGTATTCCCATGTGGACAGTGTAGTCACAGTGTATACCCATGTGGACAGTGTAATCACAGTGTATTCCCATGCGGACAGTGTAATCACAGTGTATTCCCATGTGGACAGTGTAATCACAGTGTATTCCCATGTGGACAGTGTAATCACAGTGTATTCCCATGCGGACAGTGTAATCACAGTGTATTCCCATGTGGACAGTGTAATCACAGTGTATTCCCATGTGGACAGTGTAATCACAGTGTATTCCCATGTGGACTGTGTAGTCACAGTGTATTCCCATGCGGACAGTGTAATCACAGTGTATTCCCATGTGGACAGTGTAGTCACAGTGTATTCCCATGTGGACAGTGCAGTCACAGTGTATTCCCATGTGGACAGTGTAGTCACAGTGTATTCCCATGTGGACAGTGTAGTCACAGTGTATTCCCATGTGGACAATGTAGTCACAGTTTATTTCCATGTGGACAGTGTAGTGACAGTGTATTCGCATGTGGACAGTGTAGTGGCAGTGTATTCCCATATGGACAGTGTTGTCACAGTGTATTCCCATGTGGACAGTGTAGTCACAGTGTATTCCCATCTGGACAGTGTAATCACAGTGTATTCCCATGTGGACAGTGTAGTCACTGTGTATTCCCAATTGGACAGTGTAGTCACAGAGTATTCCCATGTGGGCAGTGTAGTCACAGTGTATTCCCATGTGGACAGTGTAATCACAGTGTATTCCCATGTGGACAGTGTAATCACAATGTATTCCCATGTGGACAGTGTAGTCGCAGTGTATTCCCATGTGGACAGTGCAGTCACCGTGTATTCCCATGTGGACAGTGTAGTCACAGTGTCTCCCCATTTGGACAGTGTAGTCACAGGGTATTCCCATGTGGACAGTGTAATCACAGTATATTCCCATGTGGACAGTGTAGTCACAGTGTATTCCCATGTGGACAGTGTAGTCACAGTGTATTCCCATGTGGACAGTGTAGTCGCAGTGTATTCCCATGTGGACAGTGCAGTCACCGTGTATTCCCATGTGGACAGTGTAGTCACAGTGTCTCCCCATTTGGACAGTGTAGTCACAGGGTATTCCCATGTGGACAGTGTAATCACAGTATATTCCCATGTGGACAGGGTAGTCACTGTTCATTCCCATGTGGACAGTGTAGTCACAGTGTATTCCCATGTGGACAGTGTTGTCACAGTGTATTCCCATGTGGACAGTGTAGTCACAGTGTATTCCCATGTGGACAGTGTAGTCACAGTGTATTCCCATGTGGACAGTGTAGTCACAGTGTATTCCCATATGGACAGTGTAGTCACAGTGTATTCCCATGTGGACAGTGTAATCACAATGTATTCCCATGTGGACAGTGTAATCACAGTGTATTCCCATGTGGACTGTGTAGTCACAGTGTATTCCCATGCGGACAGTGTAATCACAGTGTATTCCCATGTGGACAGTGTAGTCACAGTGTATTCCCATGTGGACAGTGCAGTCACAGTGTATTCCCATGTGGACAGTGTAGTCACAGTGTATTCCCATGTGGACAGTGTAGTCACAGTGTATTCCCATGTGGACAATGTAGTCACAGTTTATTTTCATGTGGACAGTGTAGTGACAGTGTATTCCCATGTGGACAGTGTAGTGGCAGTGTATTACCATGTGGACAGTGTATTCACAGTGTATTCCCATGTGGACAGTGTAGTCACAGTGTATTCCCATCTGGACAGTGTAATCACAGTGTATTCCCATGTGGACAGTGTAGTCTCTGTGTATTCCCATGTGGACAGTGTAGTCACAGAGTATTCCCATGTGGGCAGTGTAGTCACAGTGTATTCCCATGTGGACAGTGTAATCACAGTGTATTCCCATGTGGACAGTGTAATCACAATGTATTCCCATGTGGACAGTGTAGTCGCAGTGTATTCCCATGTGGACAGTGCAGTCACAGTGTATTCCCATGTGGACAGTGTAGTCACAGTGTCTCCCCATTTGGAAAGTGTAGTCACAGGGTATTCCCATGTGGACAGTGTAATCACAGTATATTCCCATGTGGACAGTGTAGTCACAGTGCATTCCCATGTGGACAGTGTAGTCACAGTGTATTTTCATGTGGACAGTGTAGTCACAGTGTATTCCCATGTGGACAGTGTAGTCACAGTGTATTCCCATGTTGACAGTGTAGTCACAGTGTATTCCCATGTGGACAGTGTAATCACATTGTATTCCCATGTGGACAGTGGAGTCACAGTGTATTCCCATGTGGACAATGTAGTCACAGTGTATTCCCATGTGGACAGTGTAGTCACAGTGTATTCCCATGTGGACAGTGTAGTCACAGTGTATTCCCATGTGGACAGTGTAGTCACAGTGTATTCCCATGTGGACTGTGTAATCACAGTGTATTCCCATGTGGACAGTGTAATCACAGTGTATTCCCATGTGGACATTGCAGTGACAGTGTATTCCCATGTGGACAGTGTAGTCACAGTGTATTCCCATGTGGACAGTGTAGTCACAGTGTATTCCCATGTTGGCAGTGTAGTCACAGTGTATTCCCATGTGGACAGTGTAGTGACAGTGTATTCCCATGTGGACAGTGTAGTGGCAGTGTATTCCCATGTGGACAGTGTAGTCACAGTGTATTCCCATGTGGACAGGGTAGTCACTGTTTATTCCCATGTGGACAGTGTAGTCACAGTGTATTCCCATGTGGACAGTGTAGTCACAGTGTATTCCCATGTGGACAGTGTAGTCACAGTGTATTCCCATGTGGACAGTGTAGTCACAGTGTATTCCCATGTGGACTGTGTAATCACGGTGTATTCCCATGTGGACAGTGTAATCACAGTGTATTCCCTTGTGGACTGTGTAGTCACAGTGTATTCCCATGCGGACAGTGTAATCACAGTGTATTCCCATGTGGACAGTGTAGTCACAGTGCATTCCCATGTGGACAGTGTAGTCACAGTGCATTCCCATGTGGACAGTGTAGTGGCAGTGTATTCCCATGTGGACAGTATAGTCACAGTGTATTCCCACGTGGACAGTGTAGTCACAGTGTATTCCCATCTGGACAGTGTAATCACAGTGTATTCCCATGTGGACAGTGTAGTCACAGTGTATTCCCATGTGGACAGTGTAGTCACAGAGTATTCCCATGTGGGCAGTGTAGTCACAGTGTATTCCCATGTAGACAGTGTAATCACAGTGTATTCCCATGTGGACAGTGTAGTCACAGTGTATTCCCATGTAGACAGTGTAATCATAGTGTATTCCCATGTGGACAGTGTAGTCGCAGTGTATTCCCATGTGGACAGTGCATTCACAGTGTATTCCCATGTGGACAGTGTAATCACAGTGTATTACCATGTGGACAGTGCAGTCACAGTGTATTCCCATGTGAACAGTGCAGTCACAGTGTATTCCCATGTGGACAATGTAGTCACAGTTTATTTCCATGTGGACAGTGTAGTGACAGTGTATTCCCATGTGGACAGTGTAGTGGCAGTGTATTCCCATGTGGACAGTGTATTCACAGTGTATTCCCATGTGGACAGTGTAGTCACAGTGTATTCCCATCTGGACAGTGTAATCACAGTGTATTCCCATGTGGACAGTGTAGTCTCTGTGTATTCCCATGTGGACAGTGTAGTCACAGAGTATTCCCATGTGGGCAGTGTAGTCACAGTGTATTCCCATGTGGACAGTGTAATCACAGTGTATTCCCATGTGGACAGTGTAATCACAATGTATTCCCATGTGGACAGTGTAGTCGCAGTGTATTCCCATGTGGACAGTGCAGTCACAGTGTATTCCCATGTGGACAGTGTAGTCACAGTGTCTCCCCATTTGGAAAGTGTAGTCACAGGGTATTCCCATGTGGACAGTGTAATCACAGTATATTCCCATGTGGTCAGTGTAGTCACAGTGCATTCCCATGTGGACAGTGTAGTCACAGTGTATTTTCATGTGGACAGTGTAGTCACAGTGTATTCCCATGTGGACAGTGTAGTCACAGTGTATTCCCATGTTGACAGTGTAGTCACAGTGTATTCCCATGTGGACAGTGTAATCACAGTGTATTCCCATGTGGACAGTGTAATCACATTGTATTCCCATGTGGACAGTGGAGTCACAGTGTATTCCCATGTGGACAATGTAGTCACAGTGTATTCCCATGTGGACAGTGTAGTCACAGTGTATTCCCATGTGGACAGTGTAGTCACAGTGTATTCCCATGTGGACAGTGTAGTCACAGTGTATTCCCATGTGGACTGTGTAATCACAGTGTATTCCCATGTGGACAGTGTAATCACAGTGTATTCCCATGTGGACATTGCAGTGACAGTGTATTCCCATGTGGACAGTGTAGTCACAGTGTATTCCCATGTGGACAGTGTAGTCACAGTGTATTCCCATGTTGGCAGTGTAGTCACAGTGTATTCCCATGTGGACAGTGTAGTGACAGTGTATTCCCATGTGGACAGTGTAGTGGCAGTGTATTCCCATGTGGACAGTGTAGTCACAGTGTATTCCCATGTGGACAGGGTAGTCACTGTTTATTCCCATGTGGACAGTGTAGTCACAGTGTATTCCCATGTGGACAGTGTAGTCACAGTGTATTCCCATGTGGACAGTGTAGTCACAGTGTATTCCCATGTGGACAGTGTAGTCACAGTGTATTCCCATGTGGACTGTGTAATCACGGTGTATTCCCATGTGGACAGTGTAATCACAGTGTATTCCCTTGTGGACTGTGTAGTCACAGTGTATTCCCATGCGGACAGTGTAATCACAGTGTATTCCCATGTGGACAGTGTAGTCACAGTGCATTCCCATGTGGACAGTGTAGTCACAGTGCATTCCCATGTGGACAGTGTAGTGGCAGTGTATTCCCATGTGGACAGTATAGTCACAGTGTATTCCTACGTGGACAGTGTAGTCACAGTGTATTCCCATCTGGACAGTGTAATCACAGTGTATTCCCATGTGGACAGTGTAGTCACAGTGTATTCCCATGTGGACAGTGTAGTCACAGAGTATTCCCATGTGGGCAGTGTAGTCACAGTGTATTCCCATGTAGACAGTGTAATCACAGTGTATTCCCATGTGGACAGTGTAGTCACAGTGTATTCCCATGTAGACAGTGTAATCATAGTGTATTCCCATGTGGTCAGTGTAGTCGCAGTGTATTCCCATGTGGACAGTGCATTCACAGTGTATTCCCATGTGGACAGTGTAATCACAGTGTATTACCATGTGGACAGTGCAGGCACAGTGTATTCCCATGTGAACAGTGCAGTCACAGTGTATTACCATGTGGACAGTGTAATCACAGTGTATTCCCATGTGGACAGTGTAATCACAGTGTATTCCAATGTGGACAGTGTAATCACAGTGTATTCCCATTTGAACGGTGTAATCACAGTTTATTCCCATGTGGACAGTGTAGTCACAGTGTATTCCCATGTGGACAGTGTAATCACAGTGTATACCCATGTGGACAGTGTAGTCACAGTGTATTCCCATGTGGACAGTGTAATCACAGTGTATTCCCATGTGGACAGTGTAGTCACAGTGTATTCCCATGTGGACAGTGTAGTCACTGTGTATTCCCATGTGGACTGTGTAGTCACAATGTATTCCCATGTTGACAGTGTAATCACAGTGTATTCCCATGTGGACATTGCAGTCACAGTGTATTCCCATGTGGACAGTGTAGTCACAGTGTATTCCCATGTGGACAGTGTAGTCACAGTGTATTCCCATGTTGACAGTGTAGTCACAGTGTATTCCCATGTGGACAGTGTAGTCACAGTGTATTCCCATGTGGACAGTGTAGTGGCAGTGTATTCCCATGTGGACAGTGTAGTCACAGTGTATTCCCATGTGGACAGGGTAGTCACTGTTTATTCCCATGTGGACAGTGTAGTCACAGTGTATTCCCATGTGGACAGTGTAGTCACATTGTATTCCCATGTGGACAGTGTAGTCACAGTGTATTCCCATGTGAACAGTGTAGTCACAGTGTATTCCCATGTGGACTGTGTAATCACGGTGTATTCCCATGTGGACAGTGTAATCACAGTGTATTCCCTTGTGGACTGTGTAGTCACAGTGTATTCCCATGCGGACAGTGTAATCACAGTGTATTCCCATGTGGACAGTGTAGTCACAGTGTATTCCCATGTGGACAGTGCAGTCACAGTGTATTCCCATGTGGACAGTGTAGTCACAGTGCATTCCCATGTGGACAGTGTAGTCACAGTGTATTCCCATGTGGACAGTGTAGTCACAGTGTATTCCCATGTGGACAGTGTAGTCACAGTGTATTCCCATGTGGACAGTGTAGTGGCAGTGTATTCCCATGTGGACTGTGTAGTCACAGTGTATTCCCACGTGGACAGTGTAGTCACAGTGTATTCCCATCTGGACAGTTTAATCACAGTGTATTCCCATGTGGACAGTGTAGTCACAGTGTATTCCCATGTGGACAGTGTAGTCACAGAGTATTCCCATGTGGGCAGTGTAGTCACAGTGTATTCCCATGTGGACAGTGTAATCACAGTGTATTCCCATGTGGACAGTGTAATCACAATGTATTCCCATGTGGACAGTGTAGTCGCAGTGTATTCCCATGTGGACAGTGCATTCACAGTGTATTCCCATGTGGACAGTGTAATCACAGTGTATTACCATGTGGACAGTGCAGGCACAGTGTATTCCCATGTGAACAGTGCAGTCACAGTGTATTACCATGTGGACAGTGTAATCACAGTGTATTCCCATGTGGACAGTGTAATCACAGTGTATTCCAATGTGGACAGTGTAATCACAGTGTATTCCCATTTGAACAGTGTAATCACAGTTTATTCCCATGTGGACAGTGTAGTCACAGTGTATTCCCATGTGGACATTGTAATCACAGTGTATACCCATGTGGACAGTGTAGTCACAGTGTATTCCCATGTGGACAGTGTAATCACAGTGTATTCCCATGTGGACAGTGTAGTCACAGTGTATTCCCATGTGGACAGTGTAATCACAGTGTATTCCCATGTGGACAGTGTAGTCACTGTGTATTCCCATGTGGACAGTGTAGTCACAATGTATTCCCATGTTGACAGTGTAATCACAGTGTATTCCCATGTGGACAGTGTAGTCACAGTATATTCCCATGTGGACAGTGTAATCACAGTGTATTCCCATGTGGACAGTGTAGTCACAGTGTATTCGCATGTGGACAGTGTAATCACAGTGTATTCCCATGTGGACAGTGTAGTCACAGTGTATTCCCATGTGGACAGTGTAGTCACAGTGTATTCCCATGTGGACAGTGTAGTCCCAGTGTATTCCCATGTGGACAGTGTAGTCACAGTGTAGTCCCATGTGCACAGTGTTGTCACAGTGTATTCCCGTGTGGACAGTGTAGTCACAGTGTATTCCCATGTGGACTGTGTAGTCACAATGTATTCTCATGTGGACAGTGTAGTGACAGTGTATTCCCATGTGGACAGTTTAGTCACAGTGTATTCCCATGTGGACAGTGGAATCACAGTGTATTCCCATGTGGACAGTGTAATCACAGTGTATTCCCATGTGGACAGTGCAGGCACAGTGTATTCCCATGTGAACAGTGCAGTCACAGTGTATTCCCTTGTGGACAGTGTAATCACAGTGTATTCCCATGTGGACAGTGTAATCACAGTGTATTCCCATGTGGACAGTGTAATCACAGTGTATTCCCATGTGGACAGTGTAATCACAGTTTATTCCCATGTGGACAGTGTAGTCATAGTTTATTCCCATGTGGACTTTGTAATCACAGTGTATTCCCATGTGGACAGTGTAGTTCACAGTGTATTCCCATGTGGACAGTGTAATCACAGTGTATTCCCATGTGGA